>NW_027118224.1:0-18006 GCF_038497915.1 Lipomyces doorenjongii | reverse complement strand
TCCATATCCATATCCACATATCTCTATCCATATCCATATCCACGACGGATATCCATGGATATATCCATATCCGTGTATCCGTGCCGATCTCTAATTTTCTATTTGAAGTGGTCGTGGTGGTATTATTCAGACTTACGTCTGCTACTTTTGCCGTTACAAAGCTGGAGGGGCACATAGGACATGACTTCTACCCTGAACCCCTAGATTATTGATATATAACACGCCTTAAGATTTCCTACAAGTGGGTCTAGTACCATTCACGCGGTTCTGGTCTACTCTGCAGACGACACTGGGCTAGACATCGGGATTCGACAGTAATTGAAGTGCGAGACTGTCTACATAAGTTATATGAAGTAAAACAAATTAAACGTTCATTTGCATGTGTTTGGTGAGAAGAGGGCTTTTCCGCCATACCATTTCAGTGCCGGCGTTTTCACAGCGGTCATCAGACAGTTCATTCACGACTTCGCGCGTTCAACAGTTCGGCGCACATAAAGCACTAATTGGATATTACGCCTCGTATCCAAACGGGGAACTGAGTCAATCCGGGGAAATTATTAAACATTTCTCTCGATTCAGATCCTTATATTCCAATAAGCGGCTTCTACCATCCAAAACAGACAGGCCCAAACCTTCAGCAGAGCGTCGGTTGGCAAGGCCGTCGCAGGATCCGAGCGAAAGGCGATTTGCTTCATACGTGATGCCGAAATTTCCGCTGAAGTTGTCGAGGATGGTTCTTGACGAGAAGGAGCGGCAAATTAGAGATTTATTGGTGGAGGCTTGCACCGACATTGATGCAAGAGAGTCGGACCGGAAAGAAGATTTGGTTTTACGATTCACAGGTGGATGGGTTCGGGATAAGGTATATACCACAAATATATTTGGAGTGACATGGCCAATAATAGTATTTAGTTATTAGGCCAACACAGCCATGACCTAGACGTCGGTATTAACCGAATGACCGGTTACGACTTCGCGAAAAAGCTCCAGAGTTTTATTGCGCGTCACCCTCAAAAATATGACAAAATGATGCAGGGAATACATAAGATCGAAATGAATCCGGAGAAATCGAAGCATTTGGAGACAACCACTACAAAGCTACATGGGATTGACATTGATTTTGTGAATCTGCGAACCGAAACCTACACAGAGTCTAGTCGGATTCCGGACATGGTACAGATACCGTTAATGTGACTAGATTAGAGATTATTTGCTAATCTGGTATAAACAGAAGTTTGGTACAGCTGAAGAGGATGCGCTTAGACGAGACGCCACAATTAATGCCCTCTTCTATAATCTCCAAACTCAACAGGTAGAAGATTTCACCAGCAAAGGATTGGAAGATTTGAAAAATGGAGTTATCCGTACGCCATTGCCTGCCTTCGACACATTTCACGATGATCCACTTCGTGTATTGCGGTTGATCCGATTTGCAAGCAGGTTTGGATTTCATATTGAGGATGAGGCTATTGCGGCTATGCAACATGATACTATAAGGGTATTCTTTGGATTTTTGGTAGTTACGCTATGGTAATGTGTTGACTGTGAGTGTAGGAAGCTTTACAGCAAAAGATTAGTAAGGAGAGAATCGGCTCGGAATTGGACAAAATGTTGAACGGTAGGAGCGATAGTATTCAGTGCACTGGACAGTAGTTCCGCTAATGAACGACGTAGGGCCGAATCCATCTGCATCTATGAAATTAATTGGAATTGCAAAATTATATGAGACAATTTTTACTCCTCTGAATTATGGCGTTAAGCCATCCGAGGTCGGGTCGTCCACCGAATTTGCCAATCTCAGATTTATAATGCAACGTCTTTTGACATCAGATAAGCCGATTTTAACACAATGCGACCTGCAGGACCCGTACATTTTAAAGCTCGTGTACTTATACGTCGCACTACAACCCTGGCATGGCATTCAAGTGAGCCAAAAGTTCGAGACTTCATTTTTGATCGTCCGGGATTCGCTTAAGTTGCCGTCTTCTCTGGGTACAACAATCTCTGGCATCGTAAAATCTGCGACGGAGGCTGCTAATTTTGTCCGCTTGCCCGAGTGGACACGAAAAGATGCCGGTAAGCAACTATGAACGCATGATATCAAGGACAACGCAAATTGATGACGTATTCTTAGGGTTATTTGTAAGGCAAGCTGGCCGGTACTGGCGAGTAGTTCTACTTTGCTCGTTGGCTTCAGATATCGAGAAGCAGCTCGGCAAGGAAACGCAGTATTTCGCGCTTGTGCATGGCCCTGTTAGTGCTGCCATCGAGCGGTACTTGAAATTGGCAAAATTCATTATTGACAATGATTTAGCCAACGCATGGCAGCTGAAGCCTATACTTGGTGTGAGTATGATTGCAATGTCATAATAACAGGCTATTAATTTGTCTATAGGGCAAGGAAGTAATGAATATCATGGAATTGCAGAAGGGACCGCAGATTGCTGAGTGTCTCCATAAAGTTATTGAGTGGCAGTTTGAGTTCCCTGACAAGACTCGGGACGACTGTGTCAAGTACTTGAAGACCCTAAAATTGAGAGCGCAGACGGATGTGATGTACATAGAGAATAGTCACTGAAAGTATCATATTTATTCACCATTATTATATGAAAAGTATATGCGCACTAGGCTTAAGAAACGCAAAGCATATATCAATTATCATCACAGGTTGGCTATCAGACAGATCCAAGGATACAAATACACAATCAGAAACACCAACATCAGTAACTCAGACACACACAGTTCTAATCTTCCTCGATGCAATCACAGCACGTTTCAGATCCAGCGTCGACTCATCTAATCTCAACTCAATATCATTATTCGCCAGTAGAAGCAACCCATCAAACACATGGCTTTTGCGAGAATCATCATGAGGTAGATTTAGGATATGCTCAATCTCGTGCAAATACTCTGCTAGTCTCCGTCTAGAGTTTCTCATTGTCCACGCCAGCATGACTGTGTCCCACGCCGAGAATGGTTCAGAGTTAAGGATCATGCAGCGGTATTTTTCTGGCATTAACAGAACAGCAGCGCTAGTCAGCTCAAATACCTGTGATAACTCTGTCTCGGGCGTCGCTATCACTATCTCACCACTGTCAGGAGAGTCAGAGTTCATAATACGCACAGAACTATTTTTAAAACTCATGATGGTTGGTGCATAAGGGATTATGAGCCCGCCATATTCATGGAAACTCAACTTTTTGTCCTGGTATTCATCCGGCGACACTAACGACAATTCCGAGAAACTATCCAAACTTTGGCCGATTCCCAGGTCGGGATGTCCACCTGTTAACGCGATTGATATAGTCGTATTCTCTACCAAAAAAATAAGCGGGGGACCATATCCTGGCTCTGATGGGTCGCGCGTGTTGGCCGCATTAACAAGTCCAAAATATGCTGACGCCACAGTGGCTGTTGTAAAATGTGATCTTGTGCGATGATGAGGATTTGATGAAAAGCGTTTACTTCCAAGTATTCCAGAGTCCATAAGAAGATTGGTGATACCGATCACTGTTGCGAAGATACCGAAGAGCATACGGAGATAAAGCGCAATTGCCTTCCCGTTAGATGAAGCGTGAGCTAGTGATACCATCTTGGCCAAATTTTAATGCCACTAATTTCGAGAGATTCAGTTGTCGTAGGGAATGGAATACTTGCAGTTTATTACGCTCCCAAAAGAGGCGATGATTAGAAGCTTGATCCAATTCTTGACGAATTTGAGACTTTCATTGGGTTCTGATGTTCAAAAGCGTAGGACCACGCCAGTGCAGTCCAAATTGCAACAAGCTGTCATCACAATCAATATTGACGGTTGTGTCAACAACTAGCGAACTACCAATATGTTCTCCAATCAGTTATTTATATAGATGGTATCTCTTCGGCGATCATGAGAATAATTAAATTAATTTCTTATGCATTTATATATTACGCCGCTACAACGCCAGACTCGTAAGGTTTCTCGATATCCTCGTGTATATTTGATTCAGGAGCAGACCTACTAAAATGTATTCCGCTTCTAATATCGATATTTTGTAGAATAATCTTAAGTCAGTTAATTTCTGCCTCCGAACCAAAATACGACACAAAAATCACAAAAATACGCACCCTTTGGACTGATAACAAGACCGCGGCCTTTCTTAGCACCTTTGTATATGGTCTCAATGATATCGATCAGCTCCTGTTTGTCTTCAAGAACCCAATTGAGCTTATTGTTGTTTCCTGTACCGAAATCGCACATCTAAATCACTTCAGTATGTGGCAGAAGACAAAAGCAACAATGGGACAAGCTCACCATGTGTTTATTCCTGAAAAAAAACATCACAGTACACGGATCATAAAGCTCATACATCTAGACTTCGTTAGTTTCACATTCCACGGCTGTGCACCAACATTCTCCCACCTTGTTAAAATCTGGGACTTCGTCAATATCGCAGACGTAGATCACGGCGAAGTTCTTCACTCGGTCAGCAACGCGGTATAATAGTTCGTCCATTCGCATACATTGCTCGTCCTACATCCGGTCGAGCAAATGTCAGCACGAAAACCAGAGCTCGTAAAGGTCGTTATAGTGCAGGCCCATGAATACATACCCAATCACGGCCAAAGCGAATAACTACCAACCTCTCTTCCTCTGGATGCATGAATGTTAAAATCAACCACCATTGAGAATAAAAGTTTACAGCACCTGTCATGATGGCCTGATCAACGTGCCTACGAAATATTAGTATAGCGACATCCGTGGGTCAACTGCAATCTACTCACCATCCAGTCTTGAGATGCGGCAAGAAGACACTGCCCATTTTGAACTTAATATAAAAATACCAGATATCGTCTAATAGACTGTAGTGAAAATAACAAGTGGAGCGTGCTGTATTATGTAAAACAGGATACGGATGTCTATCTAAAAGCTTGGATAATTGATAATTTCCCCAAACACAAGAAAGTTCTTACCCGGAGTTACCCGCCGGGAAAACCTGTAAAC
Source organism: Lipomyces doorenjongii (assembly GCF_038497915.1). Taxonomy (NCBI): domain Eukaryota; kingdom Fungi; phylum Ascomycota; class Lipomycetes; order Lipomycetales; family Lipomycetaceae; genus Lipomyces; species Lipomyces doorenjongii. The sequence continues at coordinate 13,025 of NW_027118224.1, read as the reverse complement.
TCCCAACGTTCGAAATGTCCAGCCGGCCCTAAAAAAATTCAGAATTTCTGTTTCGCTGCCTTATTGACAAACTTCAATCGCATTGAGCATGAAGATGGCTAAACGGAAGTCTTCAAATGTGGGATTGCCCGAGCAATCCAAGAAACCCGTTACTACGGATCCCCGGTTTGCAATTGTGCATTCCGATCCCCGCTTCGCTCCTCCCAAGAAGAAAGATAGCAAGATTGTCCTCGATCGTCGCTTCAAATCGAAACTTTCGACTGACTCGGAATTCAGACAGCGGCGAGTTGTTGATCGTTATGGTCGTAAGCTTGAGAGTGATGCGGCTGAGAAAGAGTTGAAGAGGTATTATCGGCTGCATGATGATCATGATCACAGTCTCGAAGATAATGAGGAGGGGGAGGACCGCAAGGAGGACGAGGACGATGAGGAAGGGTCACTATTTGGGAAAAGGTATGATCCTGCTCGCGGTGAGGGTCTGATTACGTTGTCATCTGACGAGGAGGATACGGAGGAGGAGGTTGATGAGGACGAAGACGTTGTTGCGCCGCTGATTCAGGACGAGGTGATTCCTCGTGGCGACGAGACGTCGACGTTTGCAGTTGTCAATATGGACTGGGATAATGTCCGCGCAGAGGACCTGATGGTTGCATTTAGTAGTTTTGTAGCTGCGAGTGGGAAAATTCTGTCAATTATGATATACATGAGTGAGTTTGGCAAGGAGCAAATGGCGCGTGAAGAGCTTGAGGGTCCTCCAAGGGAGATATTCCAAAAGAATGGATCGGTGAATGATGGAGGCGAGGAAGAAGGCGAAGAGGGGGAAGTTAACGGGAAGACTATAGTGAGGGAAGATTCGGGCGAGGAGTTTGATAGCTCCAAGCTGCGGAGATATCAACTCCAACGTCTGAGGCGAGTTGACATAATTGGCAAAGGTGATTGACATGCGCTAATCCAAACAGGTACTACTACGCGATTGTCAAATGTGACAGCGTTGTTACTGCCCGAAAGATCTATGATGGCTGTGATGGCACAGAATATGAAGCTACAGCAAATTTTTTCGACCTACGCTATGTGCCAGAAGATATGGAATTCGACGAGAAGCCTAAGGAAGTGTGCACGAAGGTCCCGGCAGTTTATCGACCTAACGAATTCGTCACTGACGCGCTGCAGCATTCGAAAGTCAAACTGACGTGGGACGAGACGCCAAATGAACGACTACAATTTGCGCGAAGGGCATTCAGTCGGAGAGAAATAGAAGAAATGGACTTCAAGGCGTACCTAGCGTCGAGTGACAGTGAGGTGGATGACGAAGCGGTCGGCGACGAGCTGAAAGACAAGGATAAACTACGCGAGAAATATCGATCCCTGCTGCTGGAAAGTCAGAATAATACAGGGTTTGATTCGAAGGAGGATGTGGATATGGAAATTACATTCACTCCGGGATTGTCAGCGGACGCAGAGTCCAACGAATCGGACGCAGAGACGACGATCGAGAAGTATAAACGCAAAGAGAAGGAACGCAGGAAACAGAGGCTGGACCAACACAGGAACAAGACTGGCACTGAGGATAAGAGTATGTTGGATGGCGTCTTCAAGGAGGACAGCTCCAAGCAGTCGAGAGGCAAGAAGGGAGTGAAGAAATCTAAGGAGGAGAGGACTGAGGAGGAGAGGAAAAAGGCTGAGTTGGAGCTGTTGATGATGGGCGAGGATGAGAATAGCAACCTGAAGCACTTTGACATGCGTGACATCGTCAAAGCCGAGAAGCAGAAAAAGAACAAGAACTTGCGCAAAAAGGGCAACGCGAGCGAGCCACTGGATGACTTCAACATTGACGTCAAGGACACCCGATTCAGCGCACTGTATGATCATCATGAGTTTGCGATTGATCCCAGTCAGCCCCAGTTCAAACAGACCACTGCGATGACGAAACTGTTGGACGAGACAAGACGACGGAGGCAGAAGTGGGCGGACCACGAGCTGCCTGAGTCGTAGTTATTGCCATTGTACTAGAAGTAACTTAGACAAAATATATTATGCATATATTAGTGTTAATTGGTGGTACCTGGGGCCGCTACGGAGGCGACAGCTCGGCACAACCGGCGGTATCGGCTACAGTTTTGGGCTTGTGGCCCTCCCCGAGGCTCAATGACGTAGGCGTGCGTTCACAGCGGCGGAAAGGTACTGTACCCAAAATTGTAGCCCCTGAGTGCTGTTGCCACGCTCCCGTCCGGAACCTCTCGATGAGAGTCAGGGAGGGATAGGTGCGCCTCACAGCCCAATCCTTTTCTTTTATCGCCATCCATCCCTGAAATGCTCCTGTAGATTCCTCGTCCAATTCCTCCTCGTCATATTTATTAGGCTTATACAATTCCCATGGCCATGCGCACCCCTATCTCCCGCTCCTTGCGGCTGCTATCGGCGCGTCCTCAGCCTAGCTTGCGTCCGCCCGCTCCTCGGCTACTGTCTACTTTCCGCAACTTCCACCCGAAATTGCCGCTAGTCCCGACTGCTTCTCGGCGACTTGCAGAAGTCCGCGGCTCCACGGCCGCTGCCAATGCTTGTTCAACACTGCTCGTCAGAGGTGGGACTACTGTCGCAGGAATCGCTCCGCCGCAATCTTCCAAGCGACGGTTCATGCGATTGGCGTATATCCTGTTCGCCTGTGTTGGCGCTGGAGTCACCACCATCACTGTCCTCATTGGCGGTTTCTTTATTTATGATGCAACAACTTATAAGGAACTCGACGATGCTGAAGATATCGAGCTATCCGAGCTTGCTCTACATCCCCGAGTCGGTGGGCCTAAGAACCTCCCTATTCTGGAGCGATATCTCGACGATGAGGACTCTGCAATCGGAAAGCTCTGCCTGACCAAGCCACATCTAGTGATCCTTGGATCCGGATGGGGTGTATGTTTCTCTTCGTTTAGCGTCAATTCTCTCATCTGACTAGTGATAGGCCGTCGCTGTTCTTAAAAACATTAACCCGAACGACTACCACATCACCGTGATTTCTCCTCAAAATCATTTCTTGTTTACTCCGATGCTACCGTCAGCTACCGTCGGTACTCTTGAATTTAGGTTTGTGCAGCGGTGATTAATCTGAACGAACTATACCTCATCATGTCTAGATCGCTTGTCGAACCTATCCGCCGCATTGTTGCCAAAGTCCATGGTCATTATCTTGAAGCCTCCGCCGAAAAGGTCGTGTTTTCTGAACGACTTATCGAAGTTTGTCAGTCAAACCCGTCCGGAGGAGAACTCCGCTTCTACGTGCCTTACGATAAGCTTGTCGTCGCTGTCGGTTCCCAATCCAACACGCACGGTGTCGAAGGTCTTGAGCATTGCAACTTCTTGAAGACAATTGAGGATGCACGAAAGATTCGCAGGAAAGTTGTTAGAAACCTCGAGCTCGCTTGTCTTCCTGGTACTACGGAGGCAGAACGTAATCGATTGTTGAGTTTCGTCGTTTGCGGTGGTGGTCCAACAGGCGTCGAGTTCGCTGCCGAGCTTTACGATCTGCTGAACGAGGATTTGACAATGGTGTACCCCAAGGTCTTGCGAAACTTAGTCTCTGTTCACATTGTCCAATCTCAGGGACATATACTCAATACTTATGATGAGAAAATTAGCACTTATGCGCAAGAGCGTTTCAAGAAGGATTCGATTGACGTCTTGACCAACGCGCGCGTTTCCGAGGTACTAGAAGATCGCGTCGTTTTCACCCAGAAGGACCAAGAAGGAGTGATTCACACGAAGGAGCTTCCTTATGGCTTATGTTTGTGGTCTACTGGAGTGGCTCAGTGCGAGATCTCTAAGGATATAGTGGCTTCACTGGAATCCCAGAAGAATCGGCGCGCCATAGAGACGGATACGCACCTGCGAGTCATCGGTGCTCCGCTCGGCGAGGTCTACGCTATCGGAGATTGCTCGACTGTCAGAACAAATATTACCGAGCATATTGTCGAGTTTTTGAGATCGTATGCAATCAAGTCGAACAAGCCTGTCGAGGATTGCTCCCTCACTTTTCAGCAGTGGAGAGATATCGCGATGAACATTAAGCGGCGTTTCCCGCAGGCTGGGGAACACCTAAAGCGAGTCGACCATCTGTTCACCGAATATGACACCAACAAGTCTGGTACGCATTATATGACTACTGTCGCCGCGTTTCTAATTACTAAATTGTAAAGGCACTCTTGATTTCGATGAGCTCACTCATCTCCTACAAGACATTGACGGCAAGATGACGTCGCTTCCGGCGACTGCACAGAGAGCTCATCAGCAGGGGTAACCAATCTCAGATAAGATTGAATTAGGGGGTACTAACTAACGATTTGCCAGTCAATATATTGGTCGCAAGTTGACCAATCTTGCCCGAGCTGAGACGCTCGCGATGACCATTAGCGGCGACGTTGACGATCTGGTTTACAGACCCTTCGAGTACCACCATCTGGGCAGCTTGGCGTATGTTGGCAACGCCGCAGTGTTTGACATCAATGGATATTCTTTCGTCGGGGGCTTGGTTGCTATGTACCTTTGGAGATCAGTCTATTTCGCGCAGAGTGTCAGTTTCAGAACTAGAGCGCTTTTGTTCATGGATTGGCTTACGCGAGGCATGTTTGGACGGGACATGACCCAGATTTAACGTAAAGGTTCGGAGATAGATTAACATTACAACATCAGTTTGGCTATATACAAAGTGTTTGAGTTTGATCATCGTGCCAGCGACAAGATTTATTTTCGCTGAGATAGTTTGTACCATTTAAAGACTTTTTGGGATTACATTTGCGACGATTCTGTTTATGTTATAACTAAACATGATTGCATGATTAAATATTACTAGGTCATCGTGAACCATAAAACAGCACAGAAACACTAACAAGTATACAGCCACGCTCTGTTGTACATCGCGATATTTACAAATTTTCCAAACCACGAGCACGTTCCATGCTAACCCAGAAACTTTTCATTCTAAAATACAATATTTTGACTATTCCCTACCAATGAAACGCCGCTAGTCCTTCGCCTGATCAGGATGCTCTCCAACCCATTCAATAGGATTGATAGACCACGTCTCCGTCTTAATTCCCAGACGACCAAGGTTTCCTGGCAACGGGGTCACGCTGACGATGCTGAATCCCCGAGATTTCAATGTTTTGCGTGCTCGACTCTCCAATGAGCTGCACTGTACCAGCAAACTATCCGCCCTATCCTGGGAGGCAACTTGCAAAATGTACCCCAACAAATCTGATCCCATGCCGACATTTCTATACCGTCTAAGCACTGCCCAGGAGGACAGAATCGCATGCTGCTTCTCATTCCGCGAAGCAATCTTTGACTTTCGCTTTCCAGTCGACGGCGAGACAACGTTCGCGACGTTCAGAGGATCTTTCGCACTATGATCCGCAAGCTCAACATACTGCATCGAGCAGACACCAATTAACTCCTCGCCATATATTGCCACGAAAGCGTAGTCCGCATTTTCGAGGAAGTCTCCCCTCGTGATATCCCGCGCCACGTCGAGCAGCGGATCAGTTATCCGACCGACAAGCGACATTACTGCCATGATGATTCCCGACGTAAGAAGGATTACTGTGCCGAGATTTTCCTTGATGTCGTACTGAGCGAACACGATGGCGAGCAGAGGCAGCAGGACCGTATAGAAGTACGGGTGTCGAAAGATGCGGCTATTCGCGAGGCTACGGCGCTGGGCGTAGCCCTCGGCTACGAGCTTCACTGCTGATGTGTGGTCCGTTGGAACATACCGGCGGATGAGGAGATGTTTGCTTGGCGTCTCTGATTTCGGAGACGGAGACGGCGGCGGCGAAGAGGCCGCTGGTGTACTGGTCGTCGACATCGAGGATGCGAGTAAGTGCCGAGAACAATAAAGTCTGAGACGAAGGTCCTATATATGCGATAATAAGCCACGCTGTGGGTCCAATCGAACAAAATGCACAACGACGACAACAACGACAGGTAGCAGGAAACTAATTAGAAAACGAAACGAAGGAAAGAGATGAGCTGCGGTGTCAAGCGACTACTTGCGTACCCCAAGACATGAGTCAGAAATCAACCACCTCTATTTACACTATTGGAAGTTGACCCGTTCAGTCGGGTATGGCATATAAATTTGGGGACTTGGTATTTATTTGGCCCTCTTCGGCAGCATCCACACACCGGGGCACGTGGTGTACCAGGGCAAGGGCTCTATCTTGTACCGATTCAGCCTTTAGGGCTGTGGAGTCTGCCTGAATAAGCTAGGGCTCAGTCTGACACCCAACGCGCGCAACGCGTTGTACCTGCAGCTCTCCTCGCCTCGCTCCTCGCAACACACCAGCACGATCATGGACGAGATATCTGATCCCTCAGACTGGAACGGCACGCGTCTGCCGAGTCTGTTAATGCTAGACTCCTCTCTACGATGTCGGATATGCAAGGACTTCTTCAAGTCGCCGTTTATGACAGAGTGCGCGCACACATTTTGCTCGCTTTGTATTCGGAAATGCATCGCCTCTACGCCGACGTCTGAAGCAGCATGCTGTCCCATTTGTCGGGCCCCCGTGTTGGAAATCCGATTGCGGAGGAACCAGGTCGTTGAGGATTTGGTAGAGTGGTTCGAAAATGCTCGAGCGGCAATCATGACGACTGCGAAGGAGGAGCCGCTCATGATTACTGTTCCTGTTGTTTCGACAGCATCCGAGTGCGTCTCATCATCAGAGAGAAGGGGCCGGAAACGGAGGCGAGACAATGTGGATGAGGAACAGTCGACTAGCCTGAGTCCTGAGTCTGGCGAAAGCTCGTCGCGACGGGCAGCAAGGAGAGGGAGTCGGAAAGTGTATGTGCCATATATAATTGATGTTCGATCTAACATCTGTATAGGTCGTATGAAGTAAAGCTTGACATCGGCGATGAAAGCGAAGACGAAGCGGCTCCATTTGACCATGGCAAGAAACCGGACGTGCGTTCCTCGGCGAGCTCCAAGGGGGATTCCAGTTTTATAGTTCTTGATGATGATGGCAATCCTGACGGTCTGGTCCCATGTCCCGTATGCAATGTCGAAATGACACCACAAGAAGTCCAGATCCATCTTGACGACTGCTTTAAAGAACAGGAGGCCAAGCAAGCCAACCAGTCAGCGTCGTCAAAATCGAATGGCCCCATAAGAACTCTCCAAAGTCAACCGCTAAGTAAAATAACGAAGAAGCCATTACAAAGACTTCCAAAGTTACAGTATGATTTGTTTAATGACTCGAAACTACGGAGCAAGTTAGTCGAGTTGGGTTTGCCTGCATATGGCACTCGAGTGCAATTGCAACAGCGACATACCGAGTGGGTTAGTTTGTGGAATGCGAATGCTGACTCGAATAATCCAAAGACCAAGAAACAACTATTGAGAGATCTGAATGACTGGGAATCGAATTTAGCAAAGTATGCGATTCAGAAGGTGTCAACAAATGATCTGGCTGCATGGGGCAAAACCCACTCGAATGACTTTGACGATTTGATAGCCCGGGCGAAGAAGAATGTTCAGAAGAAGTTAAATCCTGAACGGCAACGGGGAACGTCTAGGACCGTTGAATTCAACGTGCAGAGTCAACACGAACGACAGGATTCGGGACCAGAAGAAGTACAGAAATTAGATAGCATAGATAAGAAGATTAGTGGTATGACAGAAGAGAGGACGGACTATGGCTGCGACGTTTTAACCGACACGTTAATCACTCCGCCCGTTTCATCAGATGCAATCATGTAAATAGGTCATGTACATTATGTAATCTAAAGGAATTTACAATCCCTCTGTAAATGCCTGTTTCGTAGAAGCTTTCCGCATCGGTTCTAATGACGGCACCTCCTCCAGGCTCGCCTTTGAGAGTAGCACGGCGAGATCGTCTCCTGATACGACCGGTTTTTCCAGCTTTGTCTTGTCTGCCTTCCTAGTCTCTTCCTGTAACATCCGATCAAATTCATGCACAATCTCATCGTCATCCACCTCGCCAGCCGAGACTTCACCTAAAGCGCGACCAATCCCCTCCGTCTCTTCCCTCTGTTCCCGTAACCTGTCAACTATGTCCGAGACCTTGTCAATTCCTCCAATCCGCATATTTAACTGCTCAAGCACCGGCAGACTGCTTTCCATAATCTTACTTATCTCTAGGTTACTATGTGCGTTTTCAATATTTTCCAGCAACGTCTCCATTTGCAACTTGTACTCCATAGATTTTTGCACAATCGATTCGGCTAATTTTGCTTTCTTCAGCTCATTCCGCGCCAGGGAGCGCAAATGATCTGTGCTAGGTCTCTCTGACACGAATTCTCCGGCTTTTCGCCGGCTGGTAATTGCCTGCAGGTGTTGTGATGCGATGCGTTTGCTGAGAATCATAATCATGTGCCGCAATTCAGCAACTGTCCTGTCTTCCTCCGTTATGAGTGTCAGGATCTCTGACGTTTCTTTGAATTTAATGATCTGTAAATCATTAGCCTTTTATTAGCCCAGATGGCTAAAATGGGACTCACATTTCCATCAACTATTGCCTGCTGTGAATCGCGTGTTAGGTATCTAATAAGTATTCTAAAGTCGAAGTCGGAGAGTGATGGCGTGTTGCTCGCCATTTTGTCTAGATCAACGCCACCTGCATCTGCCACGCCAAAAGGATCATTGCAGTACAGATCCTTCAGCATAGCCAAAGTAAACACTGCGTCAAACTTCTCCGACGACACAGACATACCCACCTTTCTCGCTCTCTTGACACGCGAAAGTAATATCTTTCCAGCTTCCTCCAAATTTTCCAGAATCACGAAGTCAATCTTTGGTAGCTCTCCATCTCTTCGCCATGACATTATGCTCTGATAATACTCGTGTATGAAGGAATCCCTGAACATCCAGCCTAGCATTGAAGTACTATACTTTATTATCTGCCAATTGGAATCCTTGTATAGACTAAACTTCTCGTTTAGAAACGTGTCGACGGGAACAAACGCTCGCTTTGCGACTTGTTCCTCCTTAGATGTGCCCTTGTTAGCTTGTTTTAGCTTCGCGTCTGATCAAAAGAGCCACTTACAATAACAGCGCTCAGACCCAACGGTTTTCCCCACTCCCGCGAAGTCAAACTGTCTTGTAGTTTCCGGCCGGAGTGAATGATCAAAACATCATCAATACCATCCGCGCCGCCGGCATTACTGGCTGCCTGATCATCAACACTCTTTACACCGCCTTTCCAGTACCTAGGACCACCTTCACGTACAGCTTGTGTTAGCGCTTTCTGCCATGCTGCTATATTCGCCTCATAGCCATCTGGGTTGGAATCTTTCAGGCGTCGGAAGTCTGCGAAGAGGGATGGGAGACGACGTGCTGGGAATAATGGGTGGGCTAAGATGTAATCGAGGAGATCCATTCGTCGATACAAGCATACAAGCTATTAATATGTCGTCGTCTCAAAAATTAAGTGTCAAATTTGTAGTTTGACGATCTTAATAGGTGAAGATGCACATCACACTATAGCGAACCATATGTTCGTGCTATTCCAACCGCGTACAGACTAACGCCGCATATTCTGCGGCCGGGATTCATCGCCAAAATTTTCGACGATGATTCACGAATGTTCATCATCTCCACCGATAACACTCACAGAGGAATTGGCATAAGCATGCCACCGGTAGTAGGTCCACCAGCAACTTTCATTGCAAAGAAGGCGCATATATTGAAAGAATTGACGTCGCCTCTACGAGACTCTAGTCCGAAGGGTGGTCCCGACGAACAGATTTTACCGCTCTTGAATTTGATCAATTCGCATCCGTTGCTGGTTACCACATCTTCGTGTGCGGGGCGGGTCGCCATTTATGTTGAGGGTATACGGACCGGCAAGAGTACCAAGTTAGTAGATAATGAAGGTGGAGATGCTACTATTGATGCGAGGGGTGGCAGCGTTGGTGGGAAAGGAGGCGGTGGAAGGTGGATATATGTTAGCCATGATGAGCCAATTGGGGCCATCGAGACTGGGTCGTGGAGTGATTTACTATTTAATGGCATGCATATTGCAACAGACGACTCTGTAAAAAATGACGATTTTTGCAGTAGAAGATATGTTCATTTCAAGTTTGAACCAATGGTATAAGGCATGTCGACTCAATTTTTAGTTTTATTGCTAACCTCAATGAAGATCCTTCACGTTCTATGCGCGAATTTAGAAATAGCGAACAAGCTGTTGGGAATTGCACTCGCCGCTGGATTCCGGGAATCCGGGTATAATGGGAATATTCTAGCGGTACGATGCTCGCTCCGAATTGACGCGCCTGTTGGATATTTATCCACAGCTGGAGATAGCGTGGTTCCGCTAGTCGACGACAATTACCTGAAGACCCTCATGCAAATGTCCATTGAGAGATTTATCGAGAACAGGCGAAGAGCCGACAGATTTTTTGAAGGTGTCAAAAAGAGTTTCAACCTGGGTGATGTGGAAGAGCGGGTGGAAACCAAAGAGGCGAGAAGGATACGGAAAAGAGAGGAAGGCTTACGCAGGCAACGTGATATTTTAGGCAAGACTGTAGCAACGAGTATGGAAGCGGTTGAAAACGGTATCGAGCCTGAATCTGCCTAGCAATGACGTTCGAGTTCTTCATGCCGTCCGAGCGAATCGGATGTCTGTCGGGCCCGGTCGTCAAGGCAGTCTCATTCTACTTTCAGCGTCCATCCGGCTCTTGGCTACAATTTTCTTGAAGCCAAATGTCAAGGAGATCGTCTAGCCGACATGCCTGATGCCGACGCGCTTCCCTTAAAGAGCTATCAGAGCTTTTGATCAGGACAAGCATGTAGGGGTTTCCTCGCGCCATAATTCACAGGCTGAGTAATAATTGTGTATATTGTATTTTAGAAGGTATAATTACTTACGGAGCTAGACTCCGTGTACCATTTTTGATGGTATTGACCTACGAGAATTAATATATAACAATCATCAATCGCCGTTCAGTGAGAGTTCTTCGGGATCCGCAAGCAAATCGAATGACCAGTTCTTAGGGGCAACGTGGTGAATATAAAAGGAGCATCATGAGGCTTAAAGCAACCATTCCTCTTTGGGACTAGCATGGATTACGAATTTCGTACCCACATGCCAGTAACTGTATCATACCACAACGGAGTTACCTAAAACTTCATTAGATCAACAGCTTAGTGACATCGGATTGAATAAGAACCTGCTTGTGCGACTGGAGATCAGGGACCAGGTTGAGACAACAATAACCCTGAGTACGATATTCGTTATATACTCTAGTCCCAAAGAGGAATGGTTATTTTAAGCCCCATGATTCTCCAAATAAAACGGATTAATTAAAGTTCAATGGCAACAGACCTGACCTCTATTTAGCCCATATTCTAAAGCGGGGTGGATCAGTCCGAATCGAAACCGCTTTAGAACAATTTAGCAACTGTTGGGTATAGTCACTGATAGAGATTACACACCATACAAGACCCCCTCATATAAGCTCTTGACCTTAGTGCCTTAAATGGATACTTCTGCTAGATTCAGTGCATCTCTCTCACATATATCCTGCACTGATCTGCAATGTCCTTCGCAGAGCTTGCGTCCCAGACTGAGTTCTGATAGCAATGATTGCCAAGAGGATATTATTGAAGATGTTGAACTTGTGGATCTAGTTAACTCGGCCAAACACGTTAGTATTCTGCGGAAAGATGGGGCTCAGGCAGAGTTAACTCCTTCGTCTGCAGACTGTGACTAGCAACATTAAATATTCGACCGGTTCTGCCCTCGGTACGCAGCAGATGGCTTCTAGTGCAAATACATTTGCGGCATCAGCATTGGCATCTTACTTTCCAGCGGCGCTGACAATTGAACCTATTTCTGCCTACAGCGGCTCATCATCACTGAAGTCAGCAGTGGAAGACTTGGTTCGATACTTGAGCACCTCTATGTCCAAACGTTCAAAAGCTAAGAAACTGGCTATGCAGACTGTTGACTACTCACATGACGGTGATTGTACTTATCGACGTCGTCGAAATTCAATGAGTGACTCAGCAACTACCGGACTTCAAGGTTGGTGGAAGGAGATAACGGGCCGCGATACTGCTATCCATCAGGCCCCTTCAACCACGAGGACACCCGCAAGAATGAATGGCGCCTCGTACGGATCAACCAATAACATATTACCCGCTGCTTCTGAAAGCAATGTCGAGGTCGATTTAAATGATGATTTACATAATGGTCACCTGCCATCTCAGCGCCGGAATGCAATGGACCTTGCAGATCCCGACGAAGAGCGTAGACAATTCTTCACATCATTTATTACAAGAATGCGTCCAGGAGGAATGGTCAGTGTATTGAATGTTTTTGATGAAGACTCTATATTTCAATCACAGTCTACAGGTTTTGATCGCTTTCAGGAGAATATTGACTATGAACAACCTAGACTTCAACGCCTGGCTCCATGCTTACATGTAGAGCCGAAACAGTGCTGCGGTAGATCTGGGCATAATAGACGAAATGCAAACACGTACCATACTTCTGGTCCTTTGATATCTTCTGGATTTACTGAAAATCTGAGATTGCAGGCTGAACGTTCTCTGAAACAGCAAGAAACCATAGATTCTCTGGCAGTCATTGCGAACAAGGCCAGGTTTGTTGCTACATCAATCGATAATACAAAAGCGGGAGGTTGTGCAAAGAAAACTGATGGCTGCAGTGCAGCGACGGAAGGCGCTGCTAATAATTCATCTGGATCATTCTCTACTATTGACCTAGCTACGACTGGAGTCCAATATCTTAGCTTACCCGGCACATCTCACCACACCGGTCACGAACCTATAGGTAAGAAATTCTTGACTAAATGGAAGGAAGTATTGGAGCGTGTGTTTATCACTGCTGGCAAGTGACATTCTTGAAGGTTCTTAAGGCGGCTGTGTATTTATCTTGAACGCTCTGTATTTAGGGCTGCTCCGAATACGAATATTCGCAGTAATCGGCATTATTCGTATTCGTTATTCGCAAGTCCCAACCACTGCGAATAATATTCGCTATTTT
>NW_027118223.1:0-18614 GCF_038497915.1 Lipomyces doorenjongii | reverse complement strand
AATCTTGCATGGAAGAAGTTGAATGAATATTACGAGAAGTTAGATGAGACGCCTGTTTATTATGCTGCTGTTGCCCTTCATCCTGCGTATCGATGAGCATACTTCGAGAATTGGTGGGCCAACGAAGCTTCATGGATTGATACAGCGAAGAAGCTCGTGCAGGGACTATGGGACTCAGAATACAGGCATCTTAACGTCTCTTCTATACGCAGTGTGCCGTTAGATGTGAAACGACGGAGGGTCCTCCATACAAAATTACAAAAATCGAGAAGAGAGTCGCCAGGCATCCCAGCTTTCTCAACAGGCGTACACTACGACAGATGAATACGAGGAGTGGCAGCGTTTACACCTGGACTCCGACCAAGATGTTGTTGATCCGTTAGCGTATTGGCACGAGAAACGCAGTCTTTATCCCCGGCTAGCTCAAATGGCGCTCGACGTTCTCTCCGTTGCACCCATGAGCGCAGATGTGGAGAGGTTGTTCTCATCTTGTGGCGAAATGTTAGACTCTTCGCGTAACCGTATGGAGGCCAATACAATAGGTATTGTGCAGACTCTGCGCTCCTGGCAGAAGGCTGGTCTTATTCACAGTAACGAGCACCTTCTACAGCTGCCGGAGTCGCATAAGAAGTCACTCAAGGAGTGGAAGCAGTTGTTAAGTGGTCAGGAGGGAGAAGAGGAGTTACAGGTTTAATGGAAGTACAATTTTTCGTGGTTGGGGAGGTGACCCACTGTTTAATGGAAGAGAGGCAAGTGTTGACCATTGATGCTGTCGCGATGCTAACAGTCGGATGAGGGTCTTGTGACGTCACCTAGTCTGATATTTTATAACTATCATTTTCGTGGCCCAATTTCGTCTCTGACAATGACAGCACTAATTTTCGGGCGTTACTGCGCGGAACAAACGGCGCTGAAATGTAGGTGATGTACGAATTCCATAATAACCCATTCGTGTTTTGGCGTTTGGGACGGCTTCTACACCTACCAGCTGTCCCTCTTAATGGGAGATCATTCCAAGGAATCGACTTCCATACCCAAGTCATTAGTTACGTTTTTCAAAACCATTAATGACCATCTATTTTTTATTAAGTTTGCCTCCCCCCCCCCCTTTCCCCTTCTCTCTCTCTCTCCCCCCTCCCTCCCCTCCCTTCCCCTCCCCTACCCGAGTCACCGGGGTTTACGAATTTTCCTACAGAATGTGACAGTCGGTGTGAGTACCTTAGTACCCGACCCGGGATAATGACTCCGGGTCGTTCCGGGACACTATAAATTTATTGCAGATAAACTAATAAAAATAAATTCAGCGTACTGGTAGGCTTGTGTTGGGCCTGTCAGAACAGCCGTTTATCTACTTGCACTGAGCAGGCAAACTCATCTCTCGTAGTGAGTGGTACACCAGACTCAGAAAGCGAGGCATTTTATCCTACTTTCACAAAGACTAGCTTATATAGTGGTTACATCACTAGGCATTTATTGGATAACATCACTGAAGGGAATCACTAAGCAGGAGTGTTATAGACGTTAAGCAAGAAGTGATGGAGGAAGGGTGCTTGGGGCACGACGTAGACACAGAGTTCGCTGCAACTTCGTTCTGTACGCGGACGACGTTGTTGAGCTTGGCGTCAGGGTTTGAGACGCGAATGATGACCTTGGCAGTTTCCGTTGGCAATGGGCTGAGTCCAGGTTTGGAGGGGAGAGACTGAGGATCAGATGATGATTCGTCGAGATAGACGTAATAGACATGATTGTTGTTCCCACCGCCAGTAGGCTCAATTCGTTGGACCTAGATATCATTAGTGCTCGGAAATGGTGATGGAATGGACATCAGATTCAGACCTGGCGCTCGAATTGATCAGCCAATAGGGCTTTGATGAACGCCTTCCTGCTATCGTCAGATGTGGATTCCATAGTCAAGTACCAGGTTATAGAGGCCCGAATCTCAACAAATTAAACAGTTGCGTGTTTTAAAGTTGAAGTCTATAGTTGGATTATAGCGTTTTCTGCGAGATTTTGGTGTAATGGGACTTTAGATAGGATATCGGACTTTAGATAAGACGTGACATGGAATATATATATATTTATGGACGTCGTACTAGGGTGAATCAGTCAAGTTCTTTAGTTATCGAGTCAACTTCTATGCAGTCCGCCAGAGTATTTGTGGATTGAGTACATCTATTTTATTAGTTAGTGTCTCAGAAGCCCTCTCCCCACAAACATTTAGGTAGTGTGCCGGCATGGACAATAAGTATTATTCGAATATGGAGTTTTAGACATTACCTCAAGGATTCTGTCCTCCATCCCAGCAATCTTACGACGCAGACGTATTCGCGCTCAATTGATGCTTTGCAGTCTTGAATCGGTGTACCTGATCAATTCATTAATAGACTGGTGGATCACCCACTATTTTTTGAACTCCCTCAATATTGATTACTTTATGTCTTTGCCATATTACGTGCTATTCTTCCTCATATTACGTGATATGTATTGTTCTATCCTTACTCATATTCGCATATTATTTATCAGTATTCATATCCACCGAGGATACATGGCATGATGTCGCAACCACTGAGATTCGATTGACTCGTTACGTAAGAGCAGGGTTTTTCTGACAGTAACTTGACGATTGATATTGTAATCGGTCGCTATCGAGGTCGCTGGTTCGTCGAGTATTCGTTATTCGTATTCGTTATCTATTGCTTCTGGGTTTTAGCAGGGCCATTCATGTTATTTTTGCAGGGGTACTTCGTTCAATGAGACCCAAACCCTCCATTCTGACACCTAAGCTTCTTGACCCAGACCATGGCGCTTTGGCTTGACTGGCGCCTGCATACGGCTTCGGCTAACACAAAGTTTACGAGTTGCGATTAAATTTTAGCATCATCTTCTTAAGTCCGCATTTTCTACGGAAGGGCGTCGTCGCCAAAAATAATTCACAGGAAGTGTCGACTCGGCCAATAATTAGCTGTCTTAAATTTAAAGTGTTGACCTATTGCAAATTGAGCCATATTGACGCCAAAGCGTGACGTGACTTTGTCTATGCTCCGCACGGCTTCAGACCATTGCCAAGTCTGTTGTGTATAGCTTTGTAGTGCCAGTAAGTAATGGGGCTCCAGTGGGGCCTCAATCCAATCGCTAACTTCTACACGGAACAACATAAACAAAACAACTGGACGCGAAGCCAATAGATACTTTACATGTCCCTGGCACAAGTCCAAAGAACAATCGCCACTTCCGGCCCAGCACCCAGTGAGCCTGTCAGCAATAAACAGGCGTCGTGCTGTCGAGTTGGCCTACTTGACGCAGGAAGCAGTATTGCAGCAGCGAGTCACTCCTCGGACGGGCCATAAGGTTGCCCTTAGCGCATCCGCCGGGAAGTTGATGGATTCTACTTCTCTAGCCATATTGGATGAACACACTGATCGGGTCGGCCTAAATCATGTGTGATGACCCTGGACGGTTATCTTGAGCCCACACGGGAGAGGCAGTGATGTCATCTACTACATTTGCGTGGCAGGGCCAAAGGCAGTGAAGGATTCGATAATCCCACGCAAGGGAAAGGTTGTGGCAAAACAAGAGCCGGGGCCAGAATCTCCTGCGGACATAAGCTCAACGTGGCTTAGAGTTGATACTGCTTAAAAACCTTCATTTCTCATACTCAAAATTACATGATAATGTAAGTATGATGTTATAATTGGAAATAAAATCCATGGATAAACAGAACACCTACCCTTGTATTGTGGCTGGTTCGAAATCTGCGCGCAAGACGGAGGGCTACCGAGGTGGGCAGCTGGTACTGTACTGTAATTTCTGCAGAAGCAACTGGCATGCACCAAAAACGCTTTGTCCTCGTTCGAAGTTAAGTGTTGGTCACTTCAGTTGGCTTATGCGAAGATAACACTACAAATGCTTATCCCCGGAGAGATAGCGAGCGGATATTGCACTTCTCCCTACAACAACTTCGCTTCGCCACATTAGATATACACGTTCTTTCTCTTTATCTTCCTATCCGATACCGACGATAAGCAACCCCGAGTATGACTCTAAGCGGAGCACACGCACATCCCGGTGTTGGATCAGTTTAGAAGGAGAGGCTGGCTTTCGCCACATGCTGGGCAAGGCTTGGCGTAGACAATTACGATTCTATATTGTCTCGGCTAAGCTTTGAGAGATATTACTATTGCGTTTCTCTCAGCTGACTCTAGAGACGAAAATGACTAAGTCGCGCCGTGCAGTGGCTTTGCTACTAACTCCAGTGACGCTGTCAATTTTCAATCACCATCTAGTATCTCCGTATCGGATCCGTGTACATTACCGCCATTACCTATCACCGATAGCGATAGATTGGTATCTAGCTTACACGCCAGATAATACTGTTGCTACTCTCCATGTGACAGGTGACTTATAACTTTGACTCCGGCTCCTGCCAGATGGAAATTCGGTTTCGCATCTTCTCTTTTGGTTAAGATAGATACGTTCTAAGCTTAGTCTGTGATAGGTTCGCTAGTCTACATTGATGTCACTCGGTTCATTGCGCTAAAGTGATATAGAATGATTGAGGCTCTTGACGATCGAGACACCTGGAGCTCCTCCCCGGACGAGGATGAGAACCTCAAAGCCAGCGAGAAGACGGCATACAATATCAATGAGAAACAAGCCGATGTAGCTGTACAATCGTTCTCTGAAGATTACAAATCGCGCGTCGCGGACGAGCTACGCGAGCAGTTTCGTGACTACATGGAAGTCGGAGATGAGAAGGGCTATGACATTATATTCACACAGACGCTTCTGATGACCAAAGAACGTGGTCTTGAGATTCTCAGCCGCATTGCAGACTATCATAACGACGACGTCAATTTCCCGGATTCTACTATGAGTCGTATCCGGTTTCTTCTGGAGGGAGAGGAAAGGTGCCAAATGGACTCGGAATCATACGAGATTGCGGTCAAGGTCGAGGCAGCTCTCATCGATTCGTTCTCACCCTACCCTGAAGTGCGCGCAGTGTGTGATCCATTCGACGATCCTGACATGGCGTGCGAGACTTTTCGCGCGTACTTGTTAGGAATAATATGGGTCGGCATTGGATCGTTTGTAAACCAACTCTTCTACTTTCGCCAGCCGCCGCTTAATCTCCGAGCAGCTGCAATCCAGCTTCTGCTTTATCCATGTGGCAGGTTTCTCCAGACTTTACCGGACTGGCAGTTTACCATTAGAGGCAAACGGTTTCGATTTAATCCAGGGCCATGGTCCTTTAAGGAACAGATCTTCGCTACTCTCATGGTCAATGTCGGCAGCTATGGTTCTAACTTTACGAACTATATCCTAATTCAATCTCTGCCGGTTTACTATAACGAATCGTTTGTCACAACAGGCTACATGACGCTTATGAACTTGGCAGCTGGCTTTGTAGGTCTCGGTCTTGCCGGAATTTTGCGACGCTGGGTGGTCTACCCACAAAAATCTGTCTGGCCGACAGTACTACCCACTATCGCGTTGAGCCGTGCATTGTTGGTATCAGAGAAAAAAACTTCGGCGAACGGATGGACAATGTCTCGTTATCGGTTTTTCTTTATCTGCTTTTGGACAATGTTCGTATACTTCTGGATTCCAGACTACCTATTCAGTGCTCTCAGCACATTTAATTGGATGACTTGGATTTCACCAAAGAATTTCAAGCTAGCCGTCATCACCGGAAGTGTCTTGGGCCTTGGTTTCAATCCTATCACGACATTTGACTGGTCCGTGGCTAGTTACTCTAATCCACTAGTCGTGCCAATTTTTGCGACGCTTAATGGCTACGCTGGTCAATTCATCGGTGCGTTCATAGTCCTAGCACTGTACTGGACGAACTATAAGTGGGCTGCCTATCTCCCGATTAACTCCAACCAACTTTACGATCGATTCGGAGTCAAGTTTAACGTCAGTAAGGTTCTCACAAATAAGTTGTTTGATGAAGAAAAGTACAGCGCCTACTCGCCGCCTTACATGTCTGCGGGTAACATGGTGTACTTAGGATCATCCTTTCTTATATACACTTTGACGTTTACATATGTTCTGATTACCGAGTGGAGAGTATTGAAGGATGCGTTCTTGGGATTTTTCAAAAGCCTCAAGAACCGCAAGTTATCTACTTATGCCATGCACTCAGATCCAATGTCGCGAATGATGGCAAGGTACAAAGAAGTCCCAGATTGGTGGTTCTTGTCGATTTTTGTGGTCTCGTTCGCACTATTTCTCGTTGGTATCTCAGTCTATCCAACTAACGCTCCGGTGTGGGCTATGTTTATTACCATTGGCCTTGATATTGTGATGCTGATTCCGATTACATTGGTGTACTCGATTACCGGGTTTGACCTTGCTATGAATAACCTCTCGACAATTGTTACTGGCTATATGGTGAAGGGTAACGGCAACGCCAACCTCATGAGCCGAGTCCTTGGAATTAACAGCGATTCCCAGGCAGACAGTTATGCATCCGACCAGAAGCTTGCTCATTATGCCAGAATTCCACCTCGCGCGATCTTCCGTTGTCAAATGATTGCAACTCTCTTGAATTGCTTCATCACTCTTGGTGTTGTGAAATTCCAAATGAACTCTGTTCAAAATTTCTGCACACAGACACAAACGTCCCATTTCACCTGCGCGTTTACCACGACAATTTACGCCGATACCGTGTTGTTTGGTGCAATTGGACCAACTAGGATTTTCGGAGTTTTATATCCGGCATTAAAGTACAGCTTTTTGATTGGCTTTTTGATCGCGATTCCGTTTGCCCTAATCCGGAGGTATTATCCCAAGGCATTCAAGTATGTGCATCCCGTCCTTCTCTGTAACGGAGCGGCAAGATGGTCAAACAGTTACAACTTGGCGTACTACACACCTGGAGTGTACCTCTCGGTCATATTCATGTTCTTCGTTCGTCGTCGCTATCTCCCCTGGTGGTCGAAGTACAACTACATTCTGACTTCTGCTCTTTCCACAGGAGTGGCGCTGAGTGGCGTGGTGATCTTTTTGGCAGTCCAGTATAAGCCAAAACCCTTGATTTGGTGGGGTAATACGGTAGCAAGAGCGGGTCTAGATGGGGGTGATGCAGCTTCACTTTTGAAGGTTCCTAAGGAAGGTTTCGGTCTTCCAGTAGGGTCATTTTAGTTTTCGGAGTTGTAAGTTCACCAAACTGCAGATGAGAATTAATATCTCATTAAATTAACTTGGAGGGAGTCAAAATTTTAACTATAGTCGCCGATTGAATGCAAATATATTGGTAAATTCGACAGGAGTATATGCCCGAAAGTAATGCGCCGACAAAAATCACCTTTTGCACGTAATCACTCTAATACAACTCTATGCCGTAAACCCTCATTCTTCCTTTATAGACTCTTCTTCTCCTCAACATTCTTGAGATTTGCTCGCTCAGAATTCCAGCGCCAAGCAGGAATATCCTTCTCATACATCTCATCAATTTGAGGGAAGGTCAAACCCTTGCTTTCCGGGATCATGAAGAAAGTGAAGGTGATAATGCAAGCCATGCATCCACCAAACACAAGATAAGCCTTCGGACCGAGATTGCCCGCGCCTGCACTGGTAATCTGCGGAACGGCAAAGGTAGTGATAACGGCGGTGATTTGGCACCAGGCGACAGTGTAAGACATAGTGTGGTTTCGAAGACGGACAGTCGCCACTTCAGCGGGAATAACCATCGATAGAGCGTAAAACGAACCCGTCCAGACAACATTGAACAGGAATGACAAGACAGCGATGCCGACAGCAATGGACTTGTTGTTCTTCGAAGCAAATGCCAGTCCGCCAGCAATAAAATCAATTGCCATGAGTATTGTCATACCGATTAGAGCAACCGGACGACGACCCGCAGAGTCGACAACGAACGGGCCAATTATCGCACCGGCAAGCTGGCAGCACGTAGCAGCGATAGTAAGGCGGAATGGATTTCCAACACCGATTTCTTGAAGAAAAATTGTGGCATAAGTAGTTGAGAGGATAATACCAGAGACCTGATTCATGGAGAACAAGCTCGAGGCGGCCAGCGTGCGCTTCAAGTTTTTGCGATTAAAGAGTTCCCAAAATTTCGCGTCCTTGCCAATCTCACGCTCAGCCATTTCAGATACCTTGATTAGTTCTAATTCCTCATCGACCTCTTCATCGCTGAAGCCTCGTAGCTTTCGCAGATTGTGTCGAGCTTGTTCCAGACGACCCTGAGAAACTAACCAAACCGGCGACTCTGGGAGCACGACGGTGAATGGAATAAGAATAATTGGAAGTGCGCACTGGACGGCGAGCGGAATCATGTAAGCAGTCTTGCCGTTCCTAGCCGAAGTGGCGTTGACAACAATAGTCGCTATGACTCCAGAGAAGATTGTGAAAATGTTCTGCGAGGCAACAGCACGACCACGCATGGATGCCGGTACCACTTCAGAGAGATATAGAGGCGAAATCGCCATGGCGCAACCGTAGCCGACGCCATTCCAAGCACGACCAGCAACGAACATACCGAGATTTTTTGCGAATAACTGCAGAAAAACGCCACCAATTGAGACAATATAGCAGCCGGTGACTGACCATTTGCGACCGAATTTCAATTGAATGGGAGATGCTGCCCATGCCCCGATAATTGTGCCAACAAGCGGCAACGAGAAGATGAAGTCCTGATTACGAGCAGTAAAAACATATGTACCAGTAGCCGCATTAACGCCTTGGAATTTACGAACCTGACATAGTTAGTGAACCAAGAATCCATCAACGTAGAACGAGCGGCAGACGTACAAAAGGCTCGAGAGCTGCAATCGGGGATACGACGTTGTTATCGAAGCCGAACAAGAGACTCGACGCACCAAAGACCATCAACGAGAAAACAAGAAAGGGATTTATAACTCGACCGAGCGGCCGGCTATTTGGCACGACAGACATGTCAATGTCCTCAACTGCATTCTC
Organism: Lipomyces doorenjongii; assembly: GCF_038497915.1. Lineage (NCBI taxonomy): Eukaryota > Fungi > Ascomycota > Lipomycetes > Lipomycetales > Lipomycetaceae > Lipomyces > Lipomyces doorenjongii. Next base: position 9,671 of record NW_027118223.1, on the reverse strand, counting down.
CTGCAGTTTCTCTTCAAAATCGATGCTCGCGATATCCATGGTGGCAGTCGAGGTCGTATAGTACCTTTGCCCACAGTGCAAACTCAGAAGAGTCTTATATGTTGACCACCATCATCGGACATAGGTGACGGCTGTAAGGAACCCGGTTTGGACCGATAATATTACGTGACGCACCGACTGGGGCAGACTATTGTGGGGTTGCGGGGAGAGAAGACAAATCTTCTTGTGACGAACAGCCCGAGGTGCGACCGAGGAAAAACTTTCCCCCGGACGAAACAACAGTCCTACTCACTTCTGCCTTAATCACCTATGCCCTGGGAGTTATGTGCGGAGAAAACTTAATCCGACCATCTACCATATTGAATCAGCGAGGAAGTCCCGAAGATTTCCCGTCAGACTCGAACACTCCAATGCCGGCATAGAAATCCCGTACAGTTTAGAGAATTCGCAACTAGGCACTGCAAAATCTTTCTGGAGCAGCCAGTTGTTTGGGAGGAACTATGAGGGATGATCTGGGGTTTCCACGCAGCCCAACCCTAACCGCAAGCAACCCTTCTTCTCTCACGCAGAAAAATGTCCGAATATTTTCCGAAGTAAGCACGACGGGTAGCTCGCTGCAAGTTCATACCCCACTATATTCCGTGGGAATGGGGCCCCATGGGTACAACAAACTCGACGTTTACCTGGCCAAAAGGGCCCGCTAATGATTTTGGTTGCGGCCAACTATCTGAATTCTTTGAGATGTTGTTGAGGTTCGTTCAGCTAACCACTGGCGGATATCACAGCTATTTGGTTCATTCGACGATTCCCTATACCCCTCACAAACTTACATATCCACCATGAATACACACCTGGAATATGATATGTACTCGTCGCGTCTAACTCTACAGCTCACGAGGAGTGATAACTGATGTCGGATGTGAGAAGTACACCGAAAGCATCCATACTGGCATCCTTTGCTGGAGGTCATTCTTCGATATCAGGTCAGCCTCAATTTAAATTCGTATCTGTGGAACGTATGTTCGACAAACTTGCGGACACAAGGCTTACAACGGATTACAGTTACAGCGTTGACGCGTTCAAAATGTTTCGGGTCAGTGTATAAATTGGTGGGTCAGTCTCCTCGGTGTGCAAGTATGCTGATGTCATGGATCATGAGTTTGTCCGAAATCGAGCCGAAAGAAATTGCGCAGCGTCCAGTCGTCGCCGTTTCCCCGCAGGAACCCCAATTAATTATGGTCCTGCGTCCCTTAATTAGGATGCGGAGTCCCCTTCATTGCTTACAATCATCATGGCTGATGGTTCAAACGGAGTACACCGGGCGTGGTGGAAGGAAGCCAGCGTCTATCAAATCTATCCTGCATCGTTTAAGGACTCAAATGGTGATGGTATAGGGGATATTCCCGGGATAAATTCCAAATTGGACTACATCAAGAGCCTAGGAGTGGATCTAGTCTGGATATGTCCTTGTTACAAGTCTCCCAAGGTTGACATGGGCTATGATATCTCTGACTACAGGGATATCGACCCCCAGTATGGAACTATGACTGATATTGACCAACTGATTGGGGGACTCCATTCAAGGGGAATGAAGCTGGTTATGGATATGGTTATCAACCATACATCTGATAAGGTCAGTCTTATCTAGAATTGAATTGATTACATATTGCTAATCAGACAACGTTGAAGCATAAATGGTTCGAATCTGCCATTTCCTCCAAAGAGAGTCCGTATCGAGATTACTATATATGGAAGAAGCCAAGGATTGGCGAGAACGGCGAAAAACTTCCACCGAACAACTGGCTTTCAGCATTTTCAGGTCAGCCACTGAGTGCAATGTTAACATTCATCCAAAAACTTCTAACAAAATCATACAGGAAGCGTGTGGAAGTACGACGAAAAGAGTGACGAATACTATTTCCATCTATTTGCGGCGGAACAACCAGATCTGAATTGGGAAAATCCTAAAGTCCGTCAGGAGGTATACGACGTCATGCGTTTCTGGCTAGATAAAGGCGTCGATGGATTCAGAATGGATGCGATCAATTTTATTAGTAAAGATCCAGCATTTCCGGACGCTCCAGTTACAGTACCTTCGTCGAAGTATCAACCTGGTGCAATGTATTATGCCATGGGACCCCGTCTACACGAATATCTCGGTGATGTTGGCAAGATTCTGAAGGAATATAATGCATTTAGTGTCGGTGAAATGGCACACGTATTTGATCCCAATGAGATTATAAAAGTCGTGGGGTTCGACAGAAATGAATTAAATATGATCTTCCAATTTGAACTGTGAGACAATATGTTCCGAATGATTCTGGTCCATTGTATTGACATTAGCGATAGTACTGACATTGACATGGGTCCCGCCGGAAAGTATTCGCCAACCAAATGGACTCCACGGCAATTCAAAAACATTTCAAAAAAATGGCAGGTATTTATGCAAGAGAATGACGGCTGGAACGCATTATTTCTGGAAAATCATGATTCCGGCCGTTCTCTGGAGAGGTTCTTGAATTACAAGCCTGAGTTGCGCAGCGTAGGAGCGAAGATGTTGGCTACATTCATTGGTCTGCAGAGTGGAACCCTTTTCCTCTACCAGGGTGAAGAGCTTGGTCTAGTTAACATGCCTAAGTCATGGCCAATTGAGAAGTACAAAGACTTAGAGACGCTCAATTATCATAAACAGTGAGTACAGCACGAGAGTTTTGTGACCATGGCTAATGACGCTGAAGGCTACTCAATGATGGCGCATCTCAGGAAGCCATGGATATTGCAATGAGGGAGTTTCAGAAGAAAGCGCGTGATCACGCCCGTCTTCCATTCCAATGGGACACCAGCAGCTTTGCAGGCTTTAGTACCGTACAGCCTTGGATAGATGTGAATGAAGACTACAAGGAATGGAATGCCGAGGCGCAGATCAATGATCCATTGAGTGTGTTTACGTATTGGCGTTCGATTTTCGATCTGCGGCGGACGTACAAGGATGTGCTGGTCTACGGCAAATTCGAATTGGTCGACCCAGCAAATGAGAAAGTCTGTGCATATAAGCGAAGTTTTAGATCAGAAGTAGCTCTGGTCGTCACTTCATTTAGTGACTCTACGGTTAGTTGGGCCGTTCCTCAAGAGTTTTGGAAGGCCGGAAAGATTATGCTGTCCAATTATGGAGACGTAAAGGAACTCCAAGCAGAAATGGTCTTGCGTCCATATGAGGCATTTTTGTATATTCTGAATAACTAAGAAGGGTACTGGCATACAAAGTTGTAGTGAATTTTGTAATCGAATAATATTGATCTATATACACAAATAGTTACTGCACTCAAAATATTTTTCATAGGTCTCATCAACTTTCATCTACAAGTCTGCGGCGGTTACCTCAGGTTCACTTTTCTTAATCATTTCCAGATTCTGAATCTCGGCCCCCTCTTCATACAGATCATCTCGCTCCACTGCCAAGCCGTACGCATTTAACACCATGCCCTTTTTCTTGCGATCCCACCTTATCACCCACCAAAACGCAGCGATACCAAGATAATCCCCACAGCAGAAGCCAATCGCCGCTTTGTAACCATACTTATAATGCGGGGCCTCGGGAGTCGGGAACAACACCAATGGCATCCACGCGCTCATGGCGTAATTAATGGTGTTTCCAAATCCAAGCACGAGGCCACGAGTGGTTGCCGAGTCCTGGAAGGATTCGGCCATCCAGGCAATGCATAGCGGCTGATGTGGGGAGCTAGCAAATGCGATGAGCTGAGCAAACATAACTACCTGGTCATTCACTTTATTTGGATACTGATTCCATATTTCGAGAATTATGGAGCCGACCAGGGAGAAAGTAGCTGCAAAAACCATCCAAGGCCATCGAATACGGGTGAAGTCAGACAGACTCGCAACCAGGTACGCCATAACAAGGCCGATTGCATTTCCACCGGTGGGGATAATATTGAGTTGGGCAACCGAATACCGCCGCGCCGCACCGTTCTTCAGCGATTGAAGCCACAAATTGAAGTAGCTAGTATATGAACCGAAGTATATCATGTTATACGGCCACAGGAACAAGTATGGACGCCAGGATGTGAATATTTTGCAAAACCCTTTCACAGTGAGTCGCTTCATCGGCTTGCGACCAACTACCTCCATTCGCTGAACCGCATAGTCGCGATGATGCTGCTTGAGATACCATGCTCGCGTATTATTTGGAAAGTCTGGCACTTGAAAGAATCCGGCAATAGCAACTGGAAATGAAATGATGCCGTCGATAATAAAGAGCCAGCGCCATCCCGCAATGCCGTAACGACCGTTCATCGAACCGTATACACCTGCCTGAATGTAACCAGAGAACATACTAGCTGCTTGTGCTGACATTTCAAACAGGCACATTCGTTTTCCCAACTCAGATGGTGTATACCAACTACCGATGATTAAGTTGAAACTGGGGAAGATGGCTGACTCAGCTAGGCCCTCGAGAAATCGCAGGCCGTAAATTGGGGTAGCAGAATTACATGCAGCGATGCACATAACAAATGTCGCCCAGAGCAATTCACATGTCGGAATATAATAGGAAGGGCGCACTCCGCTAGTAATAATGATCTGTCCTGGAAGAGATCCCGCCAGATAACCCATATTGAAGAATGTCGTGAATAGATTGCGCTGCTGCCCGTAGAGCTGTAAGTCCGTCTGCATACCGGAAACGAAGGCATTGCTGATATTGCTCTGATCTATGATTTTGATAATGTAGGATACCAAAGAATAGATACTACTCTATAAGTTAAGACCCTGGCTCTCACTTTACTATGCTCACAAACTACATACAACATGAAAAAGTCCAGTCTCATGACGAACTGACGCTCCTCTGGAGCTTTGCCAAATGCATCCCATATGTACGACAAAATCCGATACCCTTTCGCTGGCTTATAGCCCTCCGGCGTGAATGCATACTGCATTTTCTCGGAGGAATTTGTTTCAACGAAGTCATTGGAGCCGAGGCCTCCTATCCGGGTGGAATTTTCAAAACTGGGGGCTGTCATTGGGTTCTACTGAACAATTGCAGGTTATGACCACTGGAAATACATCACATTTATATTTCCACGCCCGTGCCAGAGCTAACGGAAGTATGCACCCCCTTTGCTGCAATAGCTGGAGTGTGATGTCATGCTGGGTTACCGTTCAATGAAACATAAATATAATAGGTCAGGTACTGAAAAGTCTGAATCTGCAACACAGCTCCGAAGCTTAATCCGTTATCTTGAATTGGCAAGGTGCGCAAATGCTAGCTAGGCACCACAGCCAAGACCCTGCGGCGAGCAGCTCGCTGAAGATTCATGCTGGACATCATGATTCAGGACTCAGTTCTCTTTCATCTTACAAAATACAGTACACAGCTACATTAAAAAATGCTATGCTTAAGTATGTGAGAGCAGAGATTAGGCGTACATTTTTGAGAGCAAAGATTAGGCGCACTTTTTAAATGAAACCCTTCGCTGATAAGCATTAAGCCGCATGGGTTCAAATTGTACCGTGCGCACGATAGGGCCACCGGCTAATTAAAAGCGTTTCGGTCAATCAGCTCGTCGAGATTCAAACGTTCATCTTGCGTGGATAGGACTGCGATCAAATAAATCTTGCTCGCCGTATTGTCAGGCAGTCGACCACATATAGGTCAGTATTTCAGGATTGTCAATACACTCACTGCTGGGGATCGATGGCTGGCAATAAAGACCGCACGTGCGCCACTGTAGTGGGCACATCAGCCGTTGTGAGGATCAGTACTACTCCGCACAAAGATACTGGGTTCGAATTTAGAAAACAGGCTTATTTGATATGCATTCGTCAATGAACGGCGACAATCTTCTATATTGCGAAGTATATAATTCACCATATGATATAAATTTGATATATGCAAGCTTGAAAATGCTCCAATCGAACTCCCACCATCCACTATCCGAGGCATAGTAATGACAATTTAGCCAGGTCGAAATGTTAACAACTGCTGAGATGACCCATCTTGCTAAGTTTCATAACCACTTGATATCTTTATACAGACTAATCAAAAGTAAAAGATCTTCACCACGTCCATGTTAGAGGTTGGTGGCATGATCTAACCCTCGGACCATTCCATAACTTACTCCTGCGGCCGCGGCTCCAACTATCAGCGTCTCAATAGCGCCCACAACAATCTGTCTTCGAGACGTCGCCACCATGTAACTCTTGGCCACCCCGAATACAAGCAGCATGAAAGCGGTAATCCCAATAGACACGAACAATGCCTTAGTGGCGTCTTTCATTATAAAATAAGGAATCATAGGAAAAATACCGCTTATCATATATGAAAGGCCAATAGTAACAGCACTGACCCAGACCCGGCTGTCCTCAGGCTTCATGAGCTCGAGTTCAAATTTCATCATGAAGTCAACCCACAGCTCTTTTCTCCTTGCCAGCGATTCGACAACTCCTCGACAAGCTTCCCTCTCAATCTCATATTCAGCAAATATGTCATAAATTTCCTCCTTTTCTTTCTCAGGAAATAGATCTACTTCCATCTGTTCTCTATGCCTCTCTCGTCTGTAAAATTCGATCTCTGACTTGTTGCCAAGATAACCTCCGAGGCCCATAGATATTGCACCGGAAAACAATTCGGCAAGACCAGACATGACAACAAGTTTGGTAGATCCCAGTGACGATATTCCTGCCGTCAAGGCGAATGGGACAGTAAGTCCGTCACTGAAACCAATGATCATGTCACTCAATAGTCGCGGCTGCGATGAATGGTGTTCGACATGCTGGACTTCTCCTTTACCTTCTTCGAGAGATGCAGGATTAGACATTGTTGGTCTTGCGTCAATAGAGGTAACGACAATATTATGAGTCTTCTCAGTCATGGCGAGTAGCTAAATGCTTGAAACAGAGGCTCCGCAGAGGAGGCCAGCCAACAGATTTATGGTCTTCAGACATTTTCGCGAAATTGCCCACTTCGTAAGCGTCCATGGGGAGCTAGACAGTACAGGTCAAGGGGCTAAAAGTCAATTGTCGATAGTGACCTCAATGAACGCATAATAATTTGCCTATCATAACGCATTAGCTGACGGTGCGCGTTGTTCGTATCGAGAGATTCTCCTACCCATAGGCTTCAACTACAGATCGCCGAGATTTGCCATCATCCGAACCACCTCCTGATTGTGCAATCAGCCAATAGGATCCACTGTATTTGTAAGTTAATAAAGTAATCCGGGGATAGTGGAAGTCTGTCCACCAATCAGAATGAGCGTATTTGTCATCTAGTACAGCCTTCTCCCAACACTGTCTTGGACTACTGTGACGTGTGCGGTATCGTGGCGTGCGGCTCTAATCTGTGACAATGAAATGCTTCGCCCTCCGCAGCCTGGTCTGGTTGCAACTAGACGCTTCGACTTCATCATTATGAGTGGGGAAGTACGCTGAATACGACCTGAGAGAACATAGAGGGCCTACGTCTTACAGAAGAGAGATTTTCATTAGTTGTCTTGGCTGAGAGCAAAGAACTCAAGTTTACCAGGTATGTAATGACCAGGGTTCTGCCTCATGCTATGCCATTCGATAATCGTACCTCAATGAAGATGACAAAACGCCTAACGCTTATCGACCGACGAGCGCCAAAGAGATGACAAGGATGACTATACCAATTCATGCCCTAAGCATTTTTTGTACCGCAAACTATTCACTGTCGCAAACTGCCGCCTTGGCATCTTCAAATAATCCATGGCCATTCAGAGTGGACCCCAATAGCGATCGATTCAGCGCGCTCGTGACATACACAGGAGCAACGACAATCTGTGCGGCTCGTCGACACCGCTCCAATCCCAATCGGCGTGGCTTATGCGAAAGCGGCGTAAGATCGTGCCACGTGCATCATTGTGGTGGTCCTATTGAGTTGCTTGTTAAATACATGTGCGTCAGATACACGTTTATTGGTGGAGATAGCCGGCGGCCATCGACTATCAACCTGAGTCCGGACTTTGCCCATCGTAGCAGACAGCTGTGACGTTGGATAGCAACAATGTGAACGATTAGCCTGCCAATGTTGCCGGCTTACGGCAAACACTGAATATTTGTCAACACATTTCTTAGGGCCTGATTCTTTTTTTAATGACGCTGCCGTTTACGTTATTGAATTGGAGCACCATTTTAGGGTGGGGCCATTTTTTCCTTCTAATGGAGGTCCCATTGTAGCTCCATTTAAATTTGAATGGAGCTCCCATTTGAATCTGCACGTGACCCGGACCAGCCACGAAAGTTACACATTAAAAAGAAAATAATATAGAGCCTTGAGATTGAGAAGTTGTTATACCTACCAGAGTTAAATCTCCTACACTGTCATCACTAATATCGTCATTCAACTCAACACCTTCCCTTTGACGAATAAAGTTAAAGAGGCCAAGGAGGCCAAGTACTAGCTGAACCTGTGTTTGAATTGAATACTCCCCCAGTACCGCTAGTATTTTAAAGCTCCTCTTTATAACTCCAAATATCTGTTCGATAACATTGCGTAATGAGGCGTGGCGGAGGTTGAACAGCTCCTTGGCATTCTCTGGCCTAACTTCATGAAATGATCTACTAGCAATTAGCTAAGGTCTGGTTTCAAATCGATTATAGATAGCTTACTCGCTGACTATCCTGTTTCCAACGAAGTAGCGTTCCATAGTATCTCTTTGTGAAGCTGGCCGGGAGGCGATATGTAGGAAGATTGCTAGTTTCAGCTCCACTGAAACATGCATTGAGGCTCGCAACTGGGTATGGTTTACAAGCCAGTTTTTAGGGAAATAAAGGTATCTCGAGACATCCTTAAGGCGCTCTTAATACATTCAGGGTGGCCACAGTTAAGTAGCTGGTCCAGGTACTGTTGCCCGCGTTCTTGTTCAAATCCCTCCTCCGCTGTGGAAATTTGTTCCCCGCCACGTTTCCCTCACTTTGTAAGGACTCTAATATAATCGTAAGGAAGAGGTCGTCGATTAAATCGTCTTCGATATCGATATCCTGGTGGGAGCGCATTTGTGTAGAGTGGTCAGAAAGGTTGTGTTTCGGTAGGTTTCGTTGGCTTAAATGGAGTTGAAATGGAGGTCAGACTGTTCCTATACAAAAAGCTAATGGAGGTCTGACCTCCATTTCAACTCCATTTACGCTAGTAAAATGGGAGCTCCATTTAATGTTACTGATTCTTTTTGGGTATAATGGGAATACCATTATAAGGGGCGATTCTTTTTGGGTATAATGGGAGCACCATTAGAAGGGGCGATTCTTTTTTTTTCAAATTTAAATGGGAGGGCCATTAAAAAAAGAATCAGGCCTTAGGACTTAGCTGTACCGGCTTGTGGTTCCAGCTAGGCTCTCGCGTCGGGGCCAGCGTTCAATTTCGACGAGATGCAGCTAGCGTATTTGGCTTCTATGAGCGGCTGCAAACATGAGGTTCCTAGTTGCATTCGGGCATAATGATGGCTGGACTAGGTAGGTATCAGGAAATAATACTTGCAGATGCCAGCTCGCAGAGATGGCTAACCTTTATCGAATTAGGCCACTTGGCGACAGGCGATTAGCGGTAAAAAGCGTTATGAGGAACGATGCTCTTTTTGAAATCCTTTATTTTCTGATTATTTGTATAAAATCAGTAGACAATCAAGTATGAAAATAATCTG
>NW_027118222.1:0-18622 GCF_038497915.1 Lipomyces doorenjongii | reverse complement strand
GGCCCGCTTGTAGTCATACTTACGATTAAATCTGGTTTTTAGCTCCGGGCGACGTTTAGTGAAATTTGAAGCCCAGTTCTTGCCCACCTTGCCTCGCACACGCGTAGCAAGCAGTTGATTGGCCATATCTTCAACATTAACTAGTCGAGGCGAATATCCAAGTCGAGGATGTGCTGAACAATAACCAATTCCTCGCTAGGCGTGAACTTTAAACTATTGGGTGTGGAATCGCGTCGTGAAAGGATGCCTTCGCGTCGTCGCTTGAGTGTCATTCTATTAACATTGTATGTCTTTGCAGCTTAAACTGTTACTCTGAATTTGGCCCCTATCAATAGCTTGGATGGCTAAGGATATTCTGCTTTCAGAGCCCGTTGATTGAATGTCAATTGGTGAATGCATTGATGATTTGAAGTTGTGTGGTGGTGTTTTTACGTTGGTGTGGCACACTCGCTTGTGTGGCACACTCGCTTATGAACTACTTTATCGAACTCATAATTAATTAATAAGGGGTTAGTAGAGAATAAGCGCGCCTACAATTGCGCATATACCAATTTATAGTTCAATACTCTAGTAACGGTTATGCGATGTTAGGACTCATTTGTCCCGCCACCGTAAGCGCGCCAAAAAGCCCTTAGGAGACTTTGCGGCGCTTATCGCGATCCTCCGCATGTCGCTCTCCGGATCTCACAGTTTGGGGCGAGTTAACCCAGTTATCCATGGCTTCCAATGTCCAACACATCGACAATGAGGAAAAGACAACGGTGGATACTTTGATAACGATTCTGGCGCGTTTACGTGAGCGTTCGTTTTCTCTCATGTTCGAGTATTCGAACAGGAGCATAGACGCCATCCCGATAGCCCATGCTCTGCTCGATGAAAGTTATGACCCCAGCGGACTGTCAAATGATCTATGGACACAGTTAACGAACACCTACGTGAAAAGAGCGCAGCTCTCGCAGTTTTTGAGACCGGCTGGTGGATCGTTTAGTAGAGTTACGATTTTGCGAGGATTCACCCCAAGAACACCGCTAACTTGGGACGACGTTGCAGAACGCTTTCAACACTTGACCTTTCTGGACGAGTTAGTGAGATGGACGCTTCCATTGTATGAGATGTTGATCGATTTGAAGACCAAGGGCAAAACTCCTACACCATCTGATAGGAACACAGCTTCCAGGAAGCAAAAGAATTTGAAGCAACTGGTATAAAAACGACGTTCTCAGTTAATGGAATGTAACTGGCTAATGCTCATCTACATAGCTACTAGCCCGCGATGGCCAGTTTAGTGTTGTGGGAGGGGTAATGGAAGACACAGGACCGTTGCCAATCCCCGCGCCGCCTAATGGCAGGGCAACGCTTCATGCTGCTCATATTATCCCCTTCAATGCCAGTAATCGTAGTCCATTGAGGGTTATGCTTTCTAAATTTGCAGGTCAAGAGATGGAAACTTTACTAACTGGCCAAAGCATCGACGATCCATCTAATGCACTCTTATTAGATGCCTTGACTCACGAGGCTTTTGACAATTTCAAATTTGGTCTGGAATGCCGAGATGGCCACTACTTTCTCAGAATACTAGTGCAAAGGGGGGATTTACCTCTACAGGTTTCTCAGCACTTTGAGGGTGACGAACTCTTCTTTGGCCAAGGACCTGAACGGGTTGCATTACCTTCAGCTCTCCTTTGCAATATCCAATTGGCGGTTGGTCGTGTATTACGTGCAAGTGGTGCAGCAGAAACTATAGATAAGATTCTTGAAGATGAAGATGATTTTAATTGCGGGAATCTGGAAGGTGATTATGGGCTTCGAGTGAGTGCGTCATATCTTGAGAGAGAATTGAGAGCTTTGCAAGGTCTTAACGAGTTGGCTATCGATCGGCAGGACGGTATCATATACTCGGATAGCGACGAGGATCTTCCAGTTACTACTCATGCGATATGTACATAAAAGGTTGCAGATAGCGTCCCACTGCGTTACAGACTCCCTCGTCACTGCCGAGAGTCAAATCTCGCTAACGGAGAGTAAAGCGACGGAACAAATTCGTCGGCGAATTGATCCATAAAGACGATTAGTCACTTTTGGTGGACTACAAAGCAGAAGTACAACGTAATCGCGGCCGGATACAGCGGCATGGCTGATAGACTACGGGGTCATGATCAATATATACACGTCCACGGCAGAGACAGCGGTTTAACTAATGCGAAGTCAGCGGTCTCATTCATCAGGACGAGTAGCCGCGTTTGATTTTTGATTGTTAGGCGTCTGGTCGCGCATTGGTTGTGCCGCTTCATCGATTATAACAATTATTTTACACTAACCTACTAACTATAGTTAACTTCAAACACCCTTACCGAACTTTAAATGCAACATTATATGGCCGTTGAGGAGGTAAAGAAGTTGATGTCTAATCACTTAGAACTGGTCAGAATGTATGAGTTAACTGTCCGTACAATGATTTAGAACTGTGAGTTTATGCAGTTATGCGTTTCAAGCGAGTTGAGACCTAAGCAAAAATAACCCTTGGCCCTAGATTTTACTGCGCAGCCCTAGTACCTGATGTTTAAACTTTAATGCAAGCTATTTTATTTTCGACTCCAAATACGGTCGTCATTATTGGCGTGGATGCCGAGTGGAACAGAGATCCGATAGTGCAGATTTAGTGCAGTTGACATTCAAGGACACGGTTGTGCTGATACGTCTGTACAGAATGCGTGAGTGCCCAATACGCCTTCAGGAACTCCGAACAAGCCCGGCTTTAATGAAAGTTGGGTGTCGCGTGAACGGGGACTTTACCAGAATAGTAAAAATTTTTCTTTTTGCATTGTGAGTTACATTTATCGCTACATATCTTATGCCAACAAATTATTAGTGATGGTTGGCGTTAACCCAAACCCTCTCTTTTCCTGATTATGAGTATCGAACTAATAATTAATTAATAAGGGGTTAGTAGAGAATAAGTGCACCTAAACTTACGCACATACCAATTTATAGTTCAATCCTCTAGTGACGGTTGTGCGATATTGGGACTCATTTGTCCCGCACCCCAAAACAAACCCTTTAGAGACGTTGCGGCGCTTATCTCGATCCTTCACGCATGTCGCTCTCCGGATGTCGCCGTTTGGGGCGAGTTAACCCAATTATCCATGGCTTCCAGTGTCCAACAGATCGACAATGAGGAAAAGACAACGGTGGATACTTTGATAATGATTTTGGCTCGTTTACGTGCGCGTTCGTTTTCTCTCCTGTTCGAGTATTCGAACAGGAGCATAGACGCCATCCCGATAGCCCATGCTCTGCTCGATGAAGGTTATGACCCCAACGGACTGTCAAATGATCTATGGACACAGTTAACGAACACCTACGTGAAAAGAGCGCAGCTCTCGCAGTTTTTGAGACCGGCTGGTGGATCGTTTAGTAGAGTTACGATTTTGCGAGGATTCACCCCAAGAACACCGCTAACTTGGGACGACGTTGCAGAACGCTTTCAACACTTGACCTTTCTGGACGAATTAGTGAGATGGACGCTTCCGTTGTATGAGATGTTGATCGATTTGAAGACCAAGGGCAAAACTCCTACACCATCTGATAGGAACACAGCTTCCAGGAAGCAAAAGAATTTGAAGCAACTGGTATAAAAACGACGTTCTCAGTTAATGGAATGTAACTGGCTAATGCTCATCTACATAGCTACTAGCCCGCGATGGCCAGTTTAGTGTTGTGGGAGGGGTAATGGAAGACACAGGACCGTTGCCAATCCCCGCGCCGCCTAATGGCAGGGCAACGCTTCATGCTGCTCATATTATCCCCTTCAGTGCCAGTAATCGTAGTCCATTGAGGGTTATGCTTTCTAAATTTGCAGGTCAAGAGATGGAAACTTTACTAACTGGCCAAAGCATCAACGATCCATCTAATGCACTCTTATTAAGCCCTGATGAGCATCAGGCTTTTGACAAATTCAAATTTGGTCTAGAATGTCAAGATGGCCACTACTTTCTCAGAATACTAGTGCAAAGGGGAGATCTACCTCTACAGTTTTCTCAGCACTTTGAGGGTGACGAACTCTTCTTTGGCCAAGGACCTGAACGGGTTGCATTACCTTCAGCTCTCCTTTGCAATATCCAATTGGCGGTTGGTCGTGTATTACGTGCAAGTGGTGCAGCAGAAACTATAGATAAGATTCTTGAAGATGAAGATGATTTTAATTGCGGGAATCTGGAAGGTGATTATGGGCTTCGAGTGGGTGCGTCATATCTTGAGAGAGAATTAAGAGCTTTGCAAGGTCTTGACGAGTTGGCTATCGATCGGCAGGACGCTATTATAGACTCCGATAGCGACGAGGATCTTCCAGTTAATACTCATGCGATATGTACATAAAAGGTTGCACATAGCGTCCCACTGGGCTACAGACTCATCCGTCACTGCCGAGAGTCAAATCTCGCTAACGGAGAGTAAAGCGACGGAACAAATTCGTCGGCGATTTGATCCGCAAAGAAGATTAGTCACTTTTGGTGGACTACAAAGCAGAAGTACAACGTAATCGCGGCCGGACACAGCGGCATGGCTGATGGACTACGTGGTCATGATCAATATCCACGGCAACGAGAGAGACAGCGGTTTTCTCCGCACTGCCATGAAAGATGTTGTCGGTGTTTTAACTATTGCGAAGTCAGTAGTCTCATGCCGCTCTCATCGATTATAACAATATTTTTCACTAACCTACTAACGTGATCGGCAAGCGAGCGGACCACCTGTTAATTTTTTTCACACGCCTTCTAGGTCTACTTTTATAACGTAGTAGCCATGGCCCAAAACGATCAAAGTAAGGAAGGAAGAATTCTCTTAGCAATTCAAGCCTATAAAAGAGGCGAAATTTCAAGTATTAGGAGCGCTTCGCGTTTGTACGATGTTCCCTACACTACGCTTCACTCCCTTTAAACGGACGCATATCACTACGCGATTCTATCGCATCGGCTGGAAAAGTCACTCAAATCGAAGAGGAAGTGTTTCTAGAATAGATACATAAGATGGATAAGCGGGGACTTCTCCTAGAGTTGCGGACGTGCGAAAAATGGCCGATTTACTTCTTACGAAGCGTGCCGAATCAGTTTCCCAAGAGCCCATTAAAGTCGGTGAGAAATGGGTGCGTAATTTATCAGTAGACAAGTGGGCGATAATAAATATCTCGCTTTGCTGCATCATTCAGCCAACTAATCAGCTTTGCAATTGTGCCTATATATAAAGTAAATGAAATTGTCGTGCGATTTGCAAATGCGTGCCAACCACCATGACGGATATATGCAACCGCACAGAGCATTTCGTCCCATAAAGAGGCATCCTATAGTCGGACTCGACAGTGAATACTGACATGGTCAATTGTAAATGCTAGCCGAACCGTTGTCAAGGCTATCGCGATATTTCTGTCCGCGGGGCGCACTCTACAAAACCCTTCTAGAATGTCATCATGGTCGCCCATAGTCGCCAGTCAAGGTTTTTCCGACAAAATCGCGACGACTGAAACTTTCGTAGGATTTTTTTGGTCCAGAGCTTAGTACACTCCACCTTCAAATATCTTCTCTTAACAGACAGAGGGATAGATATCGCAGGGATAGATATTGACACTATTAGTGACCAATGGCGTTGGCGCGTGGCTTGTCGGTGCCCTTACGGCCGCTCGTGTTGTCCACGAGGAGGAATGGACCTGCGGGATGCCGTGGCACTCTTAGTGCCATCGTTCCAGGTATGTATGTCTATTACTCTGCACTATGATTGTCCCGTGCAACTCTGAGAAAACAGTGCTAATCAATTTTGTGACCGATAGTTGCCAAACCATCGCAGGTAACGGTGCGCAGTATATTCTCCACGCGACTCAATCTTGCCAATTTCTTGGGCGGCCGAGGGGATTCCGGAAATAAGAACGACGACAATGACAATCGCAAAAAGTCTGGAAAGAAAACGCCGAAAGCCGATGATGCTGAAGAAAGCGAAGGTTCACTTTTCGATTCGCTGGCTCCCAAGTCTGAGAGCCGACCGGAATTGTTTGAGAACTTGGATAAGAGCGTCGAATATCGACGCCGACAAGCCGAGATTACGAAGACTGACGAAGAGAGGGAACGAGACCGACTAAATGAGGCATTGGACCGTTATGGTGCCGACAGTGAGACTGGGAAGCTGGCGGAGCAAGTTGATGGAGCGGCACAAAAGGCTATCACCATGCCCCAGGATGATACAGAACTTATGGCTAGAATCAGACCCGAACCAAAAACAGCTCTGGATCATTACCTGGGACCGTTACGAAAAGCGGTTTATCTCAAGCAGACGACAGGCGTTGAAGACTTGCTCATTAAAGGCAAGAAGTACAAACTGAAGCTGTCCGCGAGGGAAAAGGAATTGATTGAGCCAAGTGTGTGGCTAAAGTCGCATACCCAGAAAGGTAGTATTAAGAAGGTCACGCCCTTCCTTCGGTCTCTGCGACGGATGAATATCCACCAGGCGATCGCGCACTGCCATTTCAATACCAAGGCTATCGCAAGAGACATGGAGAAATTATTATATCGCGGCATTGAGGAGGCCAAAGCGATGGGAATTCCCGAAACGGGACTATATATCGATCAGATTTGGTCCGGAAAGGAGCCCAAACCAAAGGCTGTCCAGCCATTCTTACGCGACATCAAGGGAAGGGGTCGAATGGGTATTATGAAGCGGAAGGAGCACCACGTTCAGGTTATCTTGAAGACACCAGTTACGAAAAGAAGAATCGCGAAGAATAAGGAGGAAAAAATGATGAACAAGAACCCATGGATTCCAGTCGCAAACAAGCCTATTTATGATAAGACTGGAGCTCATTATACGTGGTGAAGACGGTTAATATGTATAAAACGGAATCTGTATCGATAACCACTTAATTTGTACATAAATATATTGGAAGCCTATACGATCATCCATTTCATGTCACTAAATAGTACAAGAGTCATAAACGTCGAAGCAGTCAGAGTAAACAAACTAATACCAAGAAGTCGTTGGGAAACTTTCTTAAGAGAATTTTTTAATCAAGCGAAATCAGATACGTCTAAAAAAATCTGGTAATCAGGTACCACGTAGCTCCAACAAATCGGATTGCTGCCATTGCTGCTACAGACCAAAGAACAACTTTCAAATACGTGTCCGCGATGTAGCTTTGCGTAGCGCTGATGCCGTCCGAGGTGTTGTTATTGCTTGAGGAGCCACCCAAACTAGCTATACCAGCTGTCTGTAGTACAACAGCCACAATAACGAAATTACTCAACATCCAAACTAAAACAACGACAGAACGAACCAGCGCATAGTAATCCTTCTCCTTTTCCTCGGGAGTTGGCGTCTCCGGCTTTTCCTCTAGCTTTTCCTTGATGACATCAAGATTGGCTAAATACGCGGTGTCTATCTCGCTTGTCTTCGTTGGCAGTGCAATTTTAATTTGGCCCGTGTCGGTAGTCTTCGCGACACCGAGGTCGGTCTTGTTGCCAGTGTCGCCTTTCGTACCCCATGAAATATCGTGAATATTGCAGAACGCGTACACATTCAGGACGTTAATATACGACGGACTTAGAAGCAAGTATTGGATAAACTAAGACCGATTAGCAGCATGAATTAGACGGTGATAGAAATAGAAGCATACGCTATGGAACATATGCCCAAACTCGAAAAACATGAAGGAGGCAACGAAATATAACACGTAGGTAGATCCCAGCGAGACAACAATACCTCGAAGGACAGAGTTAGTGAAGAAATCCTTGACGGTAATACCCCCCTGCCTTGCCGCGTCGTTTACCACGGCTTGTACGGCTTTGACAGATATAAAGACGACTGCAAACCCCAGATAGACCATCAAAACTGCGAAGAAGATCACCATAATATAGTACGCGGCCTTTGTACCTTTCGGTTTATTACCAAAAGATAAAACGAAACATGTAACAAGGCATCCCATGTATAACCACTCGAACACAACGCCAAGATATTTTCCGGGACTGAAGTGCATATTGTCAGCACCGAGACTGGAAGTTAACAGCCGGAACACGAGGAAGAAGTTGCCGATTCCAAACCAAGAAAAGAGCATTGAGAACGTCTGGTAGAAGAACTCGACGTGCAACATTAGCTTTCGTAACACAGAGTGATGCGATCGCCAGATACTGAAGACATGCGTAATTGAGTACAATGCCGCAAAGAAAGATCCATTGAGCCACCGCCTTCGCTGTAAAACCAATTCAGGAAGTCTGTCCGGGACATCAGTCTCCGCATGAGCAGATTTGACGTAGCGCAGTACCCACGAAGCACCTCTCTTTGCAACAAGTTCAAAGCAGAGAATTCGATCTTCAGCAAGGTACATATTCGCGGTAAAAATACCAGCATGAGTTTGCAATGTTTCGCCTTTAAAGTACTTCTCCAACGGACCCTGACCGTTCACATCGTTCTGCAATGCAATATAACGATAGGCCGAAAACGCACCCGGAAGAACCGAGATAAATCCAAATGCGGACTCCAGAGGTTTGTCGAGAATGTTCGACATTTTGTACTCAAAGTTCTGAGCAGCAACAAGCGGATTAACTAAGTTCTTGCCGGCCTTTCCGAGATCTGCTCGAATTTCACCACAAGCGCCGCCAACATGCTGATTTCTATAAAACTCAAGCCAAAGGTGATATAAAGAGTCGCTTCCAGGCTTCGTACCTGCGTCAAGCAAAACGCAAACCGTTGGTTCCATAATCGGCCCAAACGCGTCAAAGAACCACCTATGAGAATTTATCTTCTTGGCATTCTTTTCCTTGATGCAGAACAGTAATTGGACGGGGAACATCTGGCTCTTGGAGCTATCGCTGGCAGCGAACGAGACTGTTGGGTTGGTTCGGGAGATTCCAATCTGTGTGGTGTATTCGTATAGGTGCGCTGTGACAGGCTTGTCATCGACTGCATTTACGGCGACGCCATCCTGGTAGCAGCCTAATGCAGACATGACTGCTCGAGCACGAGGATTGCACTTTTCACGGCCATCCGCGACAACACAGACGACGATCTTCTTCCAACCCTCTGGCCCCCAGACCTCAGCGCCTGGTTTTCCTTTCTTAAGCTTGCAAAAGTAGTAGATATTTTCAAACACGCCTTTGAGAGTTCTTGCCAGTAAAATATCGTCCTCATTGTACATCGTCACAACAATAAACAACTCGGTTTGGCGCGGGGGTGTATACAAGCGCTGCCGTAGCGTGAAATTCATTTTCGAAAAATTTGTTGGCGTTGTAGTTGCCGCCGAATACCGCATATGAGTAAACTCGCGGTCTGCGGTATTCGCGCTTCTCTTCAGAAGCTCACTCGAAACGGGGCAGTCCAGGACCAAGTTACCCCGGAATAGCCGAACACGTTTGGTGGTGAGATGACGTCGCGGTTGTTGTCCTTCGGCAGGGAGCAAAGGACGCTCGCCCACTTCAAACTCGTCTTCGCCAACATCTTCTCTTGGGTAATTCTGATAGGGGCCGACCGTGCTTGTTGGAGCATATCCATCCGCCAATATGTTTTCAGGATATTGTTCCTGCTGGTAATACCCTTGAGCGTCGGGATAGCCTTGCAAATCCTCGTCGTCCGTATAATCGTCTTCATCTTCTGCGTCATCGTACGTGTTGAGATCATATGTGCCACCATGGAAGTTTCCGTTATAATAGGTATTATCATATGAGTCATGTGGCGACGGGGACATATTGTATTGGCCGAGCTGGTGATGATCTAGGTGCTGAACGTCAACCATTCCCGGTCGCTGAGGAAAGGATGTAAGAGGGTAAGTATCCTCTTGTCCTTCATAGATGTCCGACGCATCTTTGTCATTGGGGACTGCGAAGACTGACTGCGGCATTGCTGGCAAGGGGCTAATAGGTCGATGAGTGGTATTGACATAGTGATCATAAGCTGGTTGATATGTCTGAGTGACCGGCTGATTCAGATACGCTGGATATCCGGGCGACGTCATACGGGGATGTGGAGAAGTGTATGGTGACGTGACGTCGCCGTGAGGATCTGAATGCATGGGGGTGTCCGCGTCGTCCTCATCTGACTCGTCGCTCATTGGAGCATCATAGAGGACGTTCTGATTCATACCAGTCTGGTATGGCTGTGGAATAGGTGGCATATGAGTCGGGAAGGCATTCGAAGCACCATATAGCCCTTCATCGTCTATCCGAAGAATTTAGCGAGAACTTGAACCTCGACAACCGAGACACTTACCGTGCGGCTGTTGGTTCGACATGAGGAGCCCCTTAAATAAAGTAAAACTTTCTGTAATTTTTGCAGAACCAGGACAGCTGAATCAAACGTAATTAGATAGTAAGGACGAAATTTGTCAAGCTAAAAGCGATGTATAACAGGAGTCTACTTATACTATTGAAACGACAGCGGGCGCAGGAGGCGGAGCGCTTTTGTCGACATACCCCTGGGGGCTGACGCACGCGTGTGGCTCTCGTCGCTATTCAAGGCCTTTGTACTAAGAATTCAGGGTCATCTCTCGTTTCGCGCCGCGCCTAGGGAAAGCTAATTTTATGCCAGCCGTGGAGTTTTCAGCCGACGCATCACCGCCACACTCGCGTGGCTTTTATTTTTATCTCATCGTCCGAAAAAAGCTGAATAAAGGCATTTGAAGACATCTCATTGGCATTATTGCGTGCCAGAGAGTACACTGACCGTGTAGAGAAAATATTGAGATCTGAGATAATCGCTAACTGACAATCGTTGAGGGTGTACTCATGTGCACTTGCTTTAAACTATATATATGAGACGCCTATACCAGAAAAGAAAAGATATGCTTATCCATTATCCGTGTACACAAATAAATCGCGTATGTACGAGCCATAGCAGCTGAGTATATGAAAATCAACTCCGATGTATCCCTGTAATCTAATTTCAACAAATGAACCGACATACGCCAGTATCTCCCTTATTACGCTGTTCCGGTCGCAAGTTTCTTCAAGAACGTTCGAGAAAAGTGATCTAGTTGCCGGAAACTGCTCTGAAAACCATCAGGACCACCATAGTACGGATCGCTGATGATCTTGTCCATCCTGGCATCCTCGCAGTATGCACCGAAAAGCATTACTGTACATGTCGTTAGTTGTCATCCGCTTAGAAAGAAGCACCCAATCTTACTCTTTGATTTACTCCCTCGTGGCTGCATGTATTTCAAGTCTTCTAGGTTTTCCCTATCCTGCAGAAGGTCAATGAAATAACTCAAACAGCAAAATCGACTAATACCGACTCACCATAGCAAAGATGTAATCGAATCTCTCAAAATCAGATAACCGCTAAATTGCAACAGCACGTTATTGTAGGCCCACATTGAGAAACCAGCAACGAACATACCACTTGGCGTGACACATGGTTCACTGGGACACCGTTTGCACGACATGTCTGCACTGTTCGCCTGTCAGGTCCATCCCCAGAATGAAATCCGCTCGTGCCGAAGGAATCAATTTCGTTGATCAAGTGTGAAAGCTTCATCTCGCTCGTGGCATGTCGCAACACGGCCCTGTAACCATCGGTTGGTAATCAAGTTCAAGAACGCTAAAAAGTGCAAAATCAAACGGTTGCGTACTCAGCCATCGGTGACCGACAACTATAGGCAACAATTAGTTTCCTAGCGGCCGACTGCCACTGCAGATAATGTACACTCACATGTTCCCTAAGCAACAAAAGGCGACGGAGATCTTGTTGTCACCCGAATTCGAAGGCTCCCTCGTCATGTTGTACGTATGTCAGAATCAAGTCTTACTAAAGTGTGGATTACGAGATGTACGATTCAATATTCTTGAGTAGAAGGTATTGCTGAGGCTGCTCTGCGCACATGCACTCCACGCGTAATCTCGTTGTTTGGAAAAGAGATCGTACGGCGGCTTTATTGGAAACAAGTCTGGCGCGTGACTTCTTGCTGTGGATTGCAGACTGCTCTGTCGCTATAGTTTATGGGGGTCCACAGGTTGGGTGGGTTTAAGGATATGGATCTGTGTAATGATGGTGCAAGGTTGCTCTGATCGGGCCCGGGATCCCACGTTGCCACCAGAGACATCGAAATCTGACCCAACTCTCAGATTGAGCTGATTTGGTCATTCCTTCGTGGGTGCCAACTGACCCCCACTCTGCCTGTTCCGGGTTCACGGATCGAGAGTATAAACGCTTAACTCGCCCTTTATATTATGCGACAGGTAAATTTAGATCTCGGGCAACGACATATCCCGCTAAAGTTAGGATTTGTTCTATGTAGTCCATAACTACGAGGGCACCCGTAGATCCTATCCAAAGATATCTCTCTATTCTCTGATGGAGGAGTGGCTTAACGTTAGGCGAAATTTACCTAAGTTTATGGAACTAACCCCCACCTTATGGTGCTTCCGTGAAATCAATTCACTTGATGTGCTCCATTTACGTCAATCTGCAGAAAGGCATCTGCCAACGACGGTCTGGGTGAGATTCCAAGAGATTTTATTCGCATCCGCTTGCACACTCTATAACATTTGAAGTCCGACACGTAATCTAAAATACAGACGTATACACCATTTTGTCTCGACCATCGTGCCTATAGTGCACTCGACAGTCTTTATCGCATGCAACTCTCTGTAAGACTGCCAGATTTTTCTCAATCACATAAAGCCTGTACCAGCTAAGGTACGTAGACCTGCGTGGTCCTGTAAGAGAATGGATTAAACATTAAATGGAATTTGCAAGAGTGCAGACATTAGGGTAATGCTGATGATTCTTGCGGCCTTGTGCCATTGTACTAGCAGGAACCAGCAGACGATTGTTGATGACTAGTTATACATGGAGATATTTGTCAAATCGTTCCGCACAATAATTCAGCACCACCGACTGGACCACCGCAGTCAGAATAATCACCCTGCATTGGCCTCCCACGCGGCCGATGGTAACTCTATTGTGTGATAAGTTCAGGGATCAGCTTAAGCAGGTGGGGGGAAATATCATCCCAAAATAAGGTTACAGGCAGCGGTATGCGTACGCGACACCGCAAGGACGCGTCGTGAAATTGTCGCATTTACGCGAAGTTTGTCGATAAAACAACAACAATCTACAGTCCCAAACACGAGTGAATTGGCGTGTAATCGGCATGATGATTTAAATACAAGGTGCCGGAAATGCCTTCAACACCAACATTTCCTCGTTTCGGCACCCGAGAGCGATCGTGCTCGGCGTCTCTCTTGCCCAGCAGTGACGATATCTCTGAAAATATTTCGGACGACGACTGTCGTAACGAGGATGAGGCGGAGCATGTGACGTGGCTGACGTCAGATACTCCTCGTCGATGGACGATTACAGCGCCATCTGTTACTGTGGAGAGTGGGCATGCGGGTCAGAAGGGGTATGCTGTTGAGAGGTGCCGGAAGATGTTTCCGGCGTTTCCACAAGAACAACTAAATACCACGCCTTCTCACCATGCGAGCAGTAGAGATGTAACGGACTCGTCAGGACCGCCCAGGTTACCAACACGATCCTTAGCTCGAGGCGAGTTAAATAGTTGCGAGGGCACACCGGCACGATCGCGCACGGTAGCATTCAATGCTGTCGATGACGCATGCGAATTAATGATACATAGTGACGACATCGAGGAAGAGAGTGACCTAAGTCTAGGCATTAAGCGAAAAGGGGAAAATGATAGTGATTCTGAGGGCTCTCAAGTCCCTGTGCTTCGTCCAAGTCCCAAGCACAGCAGTGCTGCTCCAATATGGCGAGCTAATCGTCGCGCAATGAACTTAAGGTCAGAGGAAGACTCAGACGCTATTGAGATTATATCATCGCAAGAGGATACTGTGTCGACTCGTCCTTCAAAAATGCGGATAATTGATGATATCGAAACACAAATACCTAGTCTACCTGCAGCTGGTCGCGATCCTATCGAAGACACGTCCCAAGTCCTCGACACGCAGTTCCGAGAAACACCAGCAGTTATTAGGTACAGCCGGGCAGGAGTGATCGACCTTGATCTCATATCACCTTCTATTCCACATTCAATTGTTGGGGGCGAAGTACCAGAAGAAGTGACAGACGAAGAATTAGAGGATGTGCAGAGCGAGAAATCATTCAAGACACCAAGGCCTGTTTGGCCTCGGTTTCTGCCTCTCATGCCGTCACCGTCTGCAAAGACAAAATCACTTGTCACCGGGTCGCAAATTGCTAGGCGAATTCAGCAGAACCCATGTTATGACATGTCATCTACTCCTCCATTTTCCACGTCGAAGCCAGGATATCCTCAGACTCCTACCGCCACTAAGACAGTCCAGCAAAATAAAAGTCAGTCTAAATATACGACTGGAATTGCCGGGTTAGTCGCGTCGTGGGTGCTCAAAGTGCACAGCGACGTCCAATTGAATTCGTTGGCAGGGACAGTTAGTCCTTCTGTGGTTATTTCAAAGCGTCGGGCAGATAATATGGACGCAGTCAAAGCGGCCGGGATCAAAACGAGACGAGGTGTACGGACATATGAGTTTTGGAAAGTCTTACTGAATAATAAAGGATATAGCTACGGCAGCAAGAATTATGCCGGGTTTACGCTTGTGCATTTGCAGAGGTGTGACAGACAGCACGAGTGTTCGAGTGATGATGATTTTGGCATACAGAGTCCTGGCGAGCGAGAGAAGGCCTGGGCATTCCTATTTGATGCTACGAATGTCTCGTCATTGGTTGCGACCAACGGTGGGCCGAACGATGTGTCTTTGACGACCATGATGTTGAGCGACATGCGATTAAGCAGAGGCACGATATTGCGGCTTTATAAGCCTGTCTGGAGGGTCCATGTGACCGATCACGATATGGATGCGTTTTTCAAGGCAGGGTACGACAGCTATAGCGATAAGGGGGTCTTGCTGGTTTGTATTAATTGGCAAATCGTGGAATAAGGTTATGGACGGAAATATACCATTTGCTACATCATTTGACTTAAAATAAAATCATAACCCTATAGTACACGACAATACATGTAGCCATAAACTCAGGATAATCCCGATAATTATGCTACGCGTTCAGCAGGGCCTCCAAATCATCAATATTGACATATTGAGGCTCAGCAGGCCTACGTTCATCTTCCTCAATTGTCTTGAAAAACGCTCGGGCTTTAGGGTTTTCAGCCAACGAGGATATTTTCTCATCTTTGAGCAAATGCTTACGACGTTTTGTCTCTCGCCTCTGTCGTCTTCTCTCCGCATATGCCGCTTCATCATCGGAATCTGACAAGTCGTATCCTCCTCGTTTGTGATGTTTCCGGAAGCCACCATGGACACCTTTGATCATCTCGTTGACGAGCTTCTCGTCTCGATCAAGTTCGTCGGCCCTGCGCAATTGTTAATAAAAAACGTCAGAGAAAGTCAACCCAATGCACTCACGCGAACAACGCAGCTACGCGAGCCCTATCTGCGTTCTCATCCACGTTATCATTCACCATAGCCTCCAACTCCGAATCATATTCATCTTCATCTGATTCACTGTCTAGATCACTAGCACCACCAACACCCTTCCACTCGTCATCTGACTCCTCGGCATGCTCGTCGAACATTTCCTTCATTATGCGCGATTTCTTTAGTCGTCTGACGAGCTTATCTTGTTTGCCCTGTGCTTTTAGCATTGTGGAAAACGACGTCACTGCTTTAGAGGGTTCGGTGTCGGCGGCAGTTAGATGACGATTAAGCTCTGGACTGGAATAGTGACGTTTGGATTTTGTCAGGTTCAGTGACAAGCCATCATCATATGCATCACTCTGGTCCGTAGAACGGCTTATCTTGAGCTCGGAAGAGGATGGGAACAATGGCGATGAATCGGCATTTCGAGGTGGAAGTTGTAGTAATGGAGGAGTCTGACAGACATTAGTGTACTGAAGCCCACCCATTATGTCAGTAAGTCCAGCGACATACCTTCACCTGCAATAGCTCGTCGTTGCCGTGGATATTCTCCAGGTTGTCACCATCGTCCTGGGTTGGTTGGAAAAACTGGGTTAGGCCAGGTTCAGGCTCATCACGCGTATCTACGTGGTCGTCGGCATCTTCCTCGCTCTCACCGACGACTTCGTCGTCGTCGTCGATGTCCTCTTCCGCTTCATCGGAGAGAAATTCGGCAATATCTTCCTCTTCATACTCGTCTTCGTCCTCCTCCTCATCTTCCTCCTCATCAACAAAATTCTCCTCGTCGTCTACTTCGCCATTCCGCCTTCGTTCACGTTTTTCCCTCTTGCGAGTCTCTTCTGCATTTCTTCTCTCCCGCTCCAATAGGTCCTCAATAATTTCTTCTTCTTTCTTCTTCTCTTCTGCAGATAGGATTTTACCCCCTTTTGCAAGAATCTCTGCCTGTTTCTCCTCCATTTCTTTTCTTGCCTGCTCACGTATTCTTGCCTGTAACATTTCGTCCAACTCACGATCAGTCATATAACCTCTCCTGCGCAATTGTTTGGACGGCGATTTGTATGCCGTGAGACGTCTCCACAGCGGCATCACCATTCGAGCCGAAACCTTCACATTATCGAGCGTGACTTTCTTCCTAGTACTCTTCTTAGCACTAGCCTGTCCAGGCGGTAAAATCTCAAGGTCAGAGTCAGAGTCATTATCTGACAGATGGACAATCGCCTTCTCCACTAGCCCCGCAGACTTCGCTTTGGCAGCCTTAATCATATACAGCGTGTCCTCAGGTAACTGGGCACGCAGGACTGTCAGGTCGTGTTTAACAGGAGTCGTCAAATTCGGATGATATTTCTTCAGATTTCCGTCTAATTTTCCTTTTGCCCAATCGTCTCCAGCTTTCTTTTTTTCTTGCGCGGATTTGATCAGGTCCCGGACCGAAACAGTATTGTTGATGACTTTGTGCCCGCAGTCATCTGAGTCGAGGTCTGAGTCGCGGTCAAGATCGGTCGTAGTTGGCAAGTTTTGCTGTTCCAGGAGGATTTTGTTCGGGTCGAGATGAGTGGCAGTACCGGATCCGTTCGCGTTCTCGTCATTCGGGTCTTGCAATGGCGAACTAGGTGGCGTGCTAGCTGTGTCTGAGCCTGGAGCTTGTGAGGAACTTGAGTTTGGGACGCCGGTGGCAAGGAAGGCTGATGGATTGAAGTTGAATTTGGCGAAGAGGGATTCTTTGGAGATTTTGTTGACTGTAAGGGGCTGTAGTGCCAATTGTCGGTCTAGGAATAGGTTAGTCATCCTAGTCTAAGTGACAACGTACGAATAGTACTTACTCCGCTGTATTCTGGCAGTTTCTTTGTTCATCTCCTCTAGAGCCTTCTTGCTCGCCTGTTCATAAATTAGCGTATCCGTTTAAACTAAGTACCAATACTGACCTTTCTGGGCGTCCTTTTCTTTGCCAATTGCGCTTCGAGTAACCGCTCCCGCTCCAATTCCTGCTCAAGCCGAATCCTCTCTTTTTCCTGCGCCTTGCGCGTTTCTTCCGCAGCGCGCTTCTTAGCTTCGATAGCTAACCGCTCTTCTCGCTTCTTGCGAATGTTATTTGTGAATGTCTTGTCGTGAAGCAAATCTCTCAAGTTATCAATATCATCGTCGTCGTCGAAGTCATCATCGTCGCCGTCACTGGAGAGGTCATCAAAACTGACTTTTCCGGTTCTTGCAAGCGCAGGTGTGTCGTGGTTGTCGTTATCGCTATCGGACATTTCTAGTTCAGAGAGGTCCTTCCCACGCGATGGCATACCGTTCTTAGTGGGAGTAACAGAAACTGCAGCTCCGTCGTCGTCACTCTCATCGTCTTTGTCATCGGAAAACATCGAGTCAAGCTGAAATGGACCGATGGCTGTAGACTTGCGTGGACGCGTCGTAGATTTTGGTCCTCGATTTTCTTTGTCCGAGCCATCGTCCTGGTTATCAGGAGCGCTTCGTCTCGCATCTTCGATAGCTGATGAGCTATTTTTTGGCGACGTCGTAGCTGGCGCCTTACCCTTCGCGAGCTGCAACAGCATCTTTCGCCGGACAGATTCATAGGACGAAGCTGCAGTATTTTCCCTTGCCGAATCCGAATTTTCAGTCGTGGAACTCCGTTTTTTCAACAGCGCAGCCAACCCACCTTTCTTCCTCGGCACCGCAACTTCGTGATCGGTACTCGACGTATCACTAGCACTGCCAGCGTCTTTCCCATCATCCCCACTGCCATCTTTTTCACTCCCGCCAGCAACGCCGCTGAGTAACCGTCTGACCCGTGAACGCGGAGTAAGCATTTCCTCACTACCATCAGGATCTCGCGATAGTTGTCGCGAAGGTGTCTTCGTTGGTGAGGACGCGATACTTGATTCAGCATCAGATTCAGGAAAAAGCAAGGTGTTCGGTGCGGGACGCGCTTTTGAAGCTGACGTCGTCTCGGCGTCAGACATATTAATATTGGAAACGGCGACAACCTGGCGGTATGATTTAGTCTGAGTCTGCGGTAAGTAGAGCCGGACGGGTCTCGATTGTCTCAGTGAATCAAGAAAGATAGCGGCATACTCGTGTACGGCGACTGGTCCAGATGAGGGACATCAACGCGTCGACGCGACAATTGTTATCCATGACGCAACGCGTTGGGTTAGCGCGTCTTGCAGGATTAGGGCTGCAGATGAGCCGCACATCTAACTTTGATCGGTGCGATTGATAAT
>NW_027118221.1:0-18687 GCF_038497915.1 Lipomyces doorenjongii | reverse complement strand
TGCGAAGCTTGATTTGTTGAGGGATATGTGGCAACGAGGAAGTTTTTTAATGTATTTGTTAAACTATTATATTTTATATGTGCGAATATTGCGAAAAATTACGAATAAATTTTTTTCATTCGCATTCGCATTCGTAAGCATGAAACATCCAAATATTCGCATTCGTACGAATGCGAATATATTCGTCATTCGTGTCCACCCCTACCGCTGACAGTCTTATCACATTAAATTCCACGAAGGCCAAACTTTCTCAAATTTTTGATATGACAGACATGGGAGAGCTTCACTACTACTTGGGCATTCAGGTCATTCAAAAAATTTCGTGGTCAAATAACCTTGCATCAGCAAGCCTATGTTGAACGGCTATCATAGTTACGAGAAAGTGCGTTGTAGTTGAATGTGTCAGCTACTCGTTGTTGTGCCTAGCAAACTAGCTTCAATGACAATTTACACTAACCATTTTAGGTAACTAAACCCTTACCCTGTAAAACCCTAAACACCGGTGTTTCGTAGTCCGATTGTGCCATAGTTAAGTACCCTCGTACCCGCAATTTTCTTCGTGGTAGAGGTCCCTAAATTTTTATATTTTTCAAATAAAAATTGGTGCAAACGATTTAGAATAAGGCAGCTATGAGGTATTTACATTTTTAAGGGACTGTGTATGATTCTGTTGACGTAATAAAATCTTGTGGGAAGAGGTACAATTTCTGGACTAAACTAGATGCACCATAGCATGCAGGGACCGATTGACCCTAGCGCTCATTCTTTTGCATTCGGGAAATCGATCCTAATCCCACACTCAGGAGCCAAGCCGTTTTCGTTATAGTTGCAGGCCCAATTGAGGAATTAAAATACAGAAGGGAAAAGCTTAAATAGCATGGGTTAGGGAAAAGCTCCATAATTGTCCGTAATCGGCGAGTGTCTCGGAGCTGGTGCGTCATGCGACCCTTCATTTTGCATGACTTACAGATGACGTCAACTTCCGCGTCCAGTTTATTGGTGTTTAATAGCATCAAGGCGCTTTGCGCAATGTATTTACAGTTGTTTAGTCCGGGCTCTAGGTAATCGCAGATAGGTTTGTTGGATGTATGTAAGCAATGGTACTTTGAGACCATGTGTACGTAAATTCATCCTGTACGGACTTATGGGAAAATACAATTGCTTGAACCTTAATAATGGGTTTCAGTACAATAAGTAATGTGATCTGGGTCCCGAAAACCAAGAATCCCGAAATCCCTCACTCTCTCCCTGTCAATGCCGAATTTTTACCCGGATCTCGTGCTATTCGCCTAGTTACCCTGATGTCCGCGCCGCCCCGGCCGTTCCTTATGACCCCGTGGACGGAATCACCCCCCTGGACCACGAGACATTTTGCCCACGCTTGCGGCTCATTACTGTGGACCTCTCTATCGTTCAGCATGTTCGGCACGTTCGGCACTCTGAACCTCTGCTGACAATTTTCATGTTAGCCTCAATTGTCATAGCTGTGTCTTGTCTCAATCGACTTCAACATTATGGAGCCATGGCGAAACGTAAGAAGCAGCACTAAATATCCTACCTTAGAACTCAAATAAGCGCCACATGTTGAAACACAGTTAGTGTATCCGTGCCCCGGAAGAAGGATGATCCGCTGCGGCCCGATGGCGTCGTCCCGGGACCGCAGCATCACCGCAAGGATTCAGTGATCTGGCTGGTCAGAAGACATCCTATCTGCATTACTCTAGAGCTGTATTGTCTTAAACGGTTCGGATACAGATAATATTGGAGACATACTCAAAAGCGCGACAGTGGGTTGACAATGACTGCCGTTTAGGACGCCCGATTTTGGAAAACCCAAACCCTAACCTTCCCTCCGGACAAACTTAAATCCGTAAAATTCGCGCTGCCTCCCACATCCTCCCCTCCCCCCCCGACATTTTGTCACTACTTTGTCACTACAGTTCCTCACTACATTCTCATTGGATTTCTCCTCTTCACCTGCGACTGTAAATCAGCATCAGCCATGGGTTTCCTAGGCTTTCTTAATCGATCTCAGGCATCAGAGCCCGTTGAAAAGGAGTCAACTGCGACCACACCTTCAGAAGGCAGGACTCCCCAACGCCCGCTCTCACCTGCTGCAGGTTTACCTATAGAGCAAGCTTTTGAGACTCAGCTGTCTGCCAAAGATGCTCCCTTATTAGCATTTGTTCTGGGTGGTGTGGCATCCATGGGTGGCTTTATGTTTGGATACCAAACTGGTCAAATTTCAGGTGAGCACCGTTCTCTCCTCACAAGTTCGGACTGAGTGAGAAGGCAGCTGCTGACAATATCAACTCGCAGGTTTCCTCGAGATGAACGATTTCAAAACTCGTTTTGCTGCATGCAATAGTCAAACTGGTCAATGTACTTTCAGCGCCGCGAGGCAAGGAACCATCGTCGGTCTCTTTTCGATTGGTACACTTATCGGCTCCCTCATCGCCGCCCCCATCGCTGATCGCATTGGCCGCCGCCTGACCATCTCCTTTTGGGCGTTTTTCTTCATGATCGGCACTGTCCTGGAGATTTCAAGTTCACATGTTTGGGTGCAGTTCGCAATGGGCAGATTCGTTGGCGGTCTCGGTATCGGAGCCCTGTCGGTAGTTGTCCCTATGTACCAGAGTGAGAGTACGCCCAGGATGATTCGAGGTGTCATTGTGAGCAGTTATCAGTTGATGGTAACACTGGGTATTTGGCTCGCGTATATGGTGAGTGCCTTTTCTCTTTTGGCACAAGCATTACCAGATTGTGTCCGTATGGCTGTGAGCATGAGCAAGGTGCTGACAATGTGAAAGGTCAACTGGGGTACCGAAAGTCTTCAAGGTAGCCAATCGTGGCGTATCACGAACGGAATGTCCTTTCTCTGGGCTCTTATCCTGGGTATCGCTATTCTCGGTCTTCCGGAGTCTCCTCGCTATGCCTACCGTGTGGGTCGAGAGGAAGAGGCGCGCAGGAACATGGCTCGCCTTTACAAGTTAAGTCCGAATCATCCCGTCATTAACCTGGAGATTCAAGAGATTCAAGAGAAGCTCGACGCTGAGCGGATTGGTGGTGATCATCCCTGGTGTACGTATTAGTTTTTGTTTACCAATCTGGCGAACTGGATTCTGACATGAATTGAAGACGAAATCTTCACTGGTCCTCGCATGCTTTACCGCACCGTGCTCGGTATGGTCTTGCAGGCTGGTCAACAGCTCACTGGTGCCAATTACTTCTTTTACTACGGTACTACCGTCTTCAGCGCCACCGGTCTCTCGAACTCCTATGTTACCCAGATTATCTTGGGTTCCGTTAACGTAGGTGGTACGATAGCTGGCCTTTGGCTCATCGAAAACTGCGGCCGTCGCAAAGCCCTTATGGGCGGAGCGGCTTGGATGTTCATGTGCTTCATGGTCTTTGCCTTTGTTGGTCACTTTTCCTTGGATCATCAGAACCCGGCCGCTACTCCCCAGGCTGGAGCGGCGCTAGTCGTTTTCTCGTGCCTTTTCATCATCGCATTTGCAATGACGTGGGGTCCAATCGTCTGGGCCATCGTCGGGGAGCTCTACCCCGCCCGTTACCGCGCTACCTGCATGGGTCTGGCAACATCATCCAACTGGCTCTTCAACTTCCTTATTGGTTTTTTCACCACATTCATTACGGGTGACATCGACTACCTCTACGGCCTTGTATTTGCCGGCTGCTGTTTCGCTCTCTTCTTCATTGTCTATTTCTTCGTGATTGAAACTAAGGGCCGGTCCCTCGAGGAGATTGATACCATGTATGTCCTGCATGTCAATCCAATCAACAGTGCCAAGTGGGACAGCTCCCAGTTGATGAGAGATGGGGATGGACTCGTCAACACCGATGACCTGTATCTCGAAGCTGGTGGTAACAGGTTCGCCAAGGATGAGCACAGCGCCCATGAGATGATCCCCAGCCATGACGAGAATGCACCGGGCCCGAGCCACACGTCCCACGCGGACATCGAGAAAGCTGAGAGCAGCAGTGCTGAGGGTCACAGTGCTCTCTGAGTGATTTGTTGAAAAAGGAGAGAATTATTACTCTGAAAATGTTGGTTTCGATCTGAGTATGACAGCTTTGGTGGCCCAAGGTAGGCTCTGAATCGCTCGCTTCTTATTTGTTATTTACATTCGGATTCGTTTGGCAGCGTTCATGAGCATGTCTTGAGCACGATGATGGTACTACCGGATGGTTAAATTGGGTCAACAGAATCTGCTTAAAGTAATAAATGGTGTGGTTGCTAGTCATTCTGGCATTTTGACGTCGGCTCTGGAAGACGAGACAGTGCTCATTTGTCGACAGTAGTATGGATATATAATAAAAATTATAGATATAGATTTTGAGATAGGTAGAGAACTGTACCTCTAACACGAGCTGAGTGGGTAGATGGGAGTTGAAAACCAAGTGCAAAATACCTTCCTGCTCCTATTACTGACAGAGGCGTGATTCTGATCACGTGTTCAATGTAGACTGCGTATAATCAGGGTAACGTGACAGTCATGGAGTTGTATACAAGATTCGGTTTAGTCTTGCCAGTTTAATAGACGAACTCGTTTAGTGCTTTTTGGCAGTAAGGCGTTTGTCGATATTATTCTACTGATTCTTTTAATTGACAAGTCAAGCGCCTTGATCCCGTCCGGAATACTTCAAGCCGACATCGTCGTTGTCCTAGACTCGGACGGGTGAATATTAAAACCTCAGATTCTTGTCTGTTGCCCCCCCCCCTGTGGTGATAGACACCAATGCATTGCCATTTGAACCGTCCTTGAGAAAAACTTTGATATTGTTAAACTTACTAAACCGAATAACAATATTCTAAAATATATAGTTACTTGCTTTCCAGCTAGCGTAATTTTTTATAGCGTAATATAATTGCAAACCTTCGACTCTGACCTTGAGCCCCTGACCCTTACAGAACTCGCCGACCGTTCTTGCTTTTGTAGTCAATACACGAGCAGAAAGAAGAGTCCGGCGTGGCTGAAGCGAACACGGACCTTAAGCAGGCATTATATTCATTCCTCGTCCGCTTTGTTTGATAAGGCGAATGCCGAGGTAACAGCTGGAAAGTCGGAGAACTCCCATGAGAAGCGGACAATTTAGTGATTTTACGCGTTGCTTTGGGTTACAACCAAAGGTTTTCTCAAAGATGCTAAACGTCAAAATTGAGATTTCATAACTCTGCAATCATAAGGGTTAGGGAGACCGTTTTAGGCAGGAGGCCCGCTATGATATCTTTAACAGAGTTGCTAAAATCCCTATACTCTATGCCTCTGCTTCGTACACAACGCCTTTTAGAATCATCGCATCCTATTCGCGAAAGTTGCATTTCAAGTCATCACGACAAATTGATTAATCCCATCACGTTAAAGTCAATTCGATTCTCGCCATTAGCCAGGATGTCCCCACACGAGAAGCACCAAGGTAAGGAACCAAAGTACGAACTACTTTACCACCCAGAAATTCCAGGCCGTGGAGAATACATCCGCCTCGTGTTCGAAGCGACAGGCATCCCTTACAGCGACATCTCTAACCAAGAATACAACGGTTACAAAAAAGTTCAGAATTTAATCACAGAAGCGAACCCCCCTGCCTTCGCTCCTCCAGCCCTCCTCGTTCACGGCGAGGACTACCATGGCAAACCACTTGTCATCTCGCAGACATCCAACATCCTCCTCTACCTAGGTCCTAAACTGGGTCTCGTTCCCGAAGGCGACGAGATTGCCAGGTATCACGTCAACGGGCTCGCCATCACGGCACTGGATTTTTGCAGTGAGGCACATGATGTGCATCATCCGATCGACGTTGAGAGGTACTATGAACAACAGAAGGAGGAGGCAATGAAGAAGGCGAAGGCATTCACAAAGCGGCGAATTCCGAAATTCTTTGGCTATTTCGAGACTGTTTTGAAGGAGAATAAGGAAGGAAATGGGATGTACTTGGTCGGCAAGAGTTTGACGTATGCGGATACGACACTTTGGCAGGTCCTTGAAGGGTGCGTTTCGTACTTCACGGCAGAATCTTCGGGCAGTGGTATCATTCGACTGACGGAATATTTAGCATTGAATTCGCGTTTCCGAAAACTGTTGCCAAAATCTCGAAAACTTATCCTCTCCTGTCATTCACCTTCAGAGGAAACATAGTAGAGCACAAACGTCTGAAGGAATACCTAAGCAGCGACAGACGTCTTCCTTTCTCCATGGGTATATTTCGCCACTATCCTGAGCTGGATGCTTGAATATACCTTGGGGACGCAAGAAGTACATTTTAGAGATTAGCTGCCTAGGCCGGAGTAGGACAACATGAATTCCTCATTCTTCTGTGCCAATGCGGTGGAACGGAATCAGGTCAAGCAAGATATGTCACATGAATTTCGACGCGACGAGTAAGCAAAAGCTTCACATTGGTTCCGTCTGCAATTTATAGTTACTTTATAAGTGTAGCGCGGGCACGTTTCTGACCGGATGCTGAAATCGGAGACAAACACGACAAATTAAACTGCGGTCTGTCCTGAAAAGGATGTCAGGATTTAGTATTAAGGCTATTAGTTATGGCTGTATCGAGGATTCTATGCGGCTCTTAGTCCGGTTGGTCAAGATGCACAGACCCTCTGACGTTGAATGCCAGAAACGGTAATTAACATGTGAATAAACTCATCTTTTCAAATAAATATATATTCGGAAAAGAGAAATGTGCGTGCTATTGGGATCCTGAGGGGTTAAGCCCTCGAACCCGAACAATTATACTTAGAGGGTGTTGCCGAGACACTTGTAAAAGTCTGGGATAGTTTAGAATTGGGAGTTCCACATATAAATATGGCAAACGGGCGGCGTTCGGACGTCACACCACACAGAACACTGATCCCACAACCAATCATTCTCAAATAATCATCGGATGTCGACAGACCTTGCTGCTTAAATTGTTCGGAATTTGAATGTTCACGAACCTGAACAGGCTATTCCACCGCCTGCGGACAAGCTCCAAGAGCGAACCCCGCCGTACGAACAGGGCAGTTAGGTCGAAATCTCGTCCCTCAACGACCGTGGGTAATCACGATGCGGTCAGACCGGAGGACAAGCAGATTCTCTTGAATCGCCCTGCCGGGGTGCGCATGTCACCAACTGCTACGAGACGAGATGGTGAGGCGGAGATGGAGGAGCACCTCGAACCTGCCGACATCACCGTGTACAAGGAAGGATCTAACTTAATAGTCGAGGACGCGGAGGGCGAAGTACTGACGGTTATTAATTCAGAAACAGGCGAAGGCACCCCGTGGATGGACGAGGAAGGACGTCGTACAAGTGCATTCGGATTTCTCATTGGTGACGAGATCATTATGAAGAATGCAGGAGGGAAAGTCATCAGACGGTACTCTATAAACAGGGACCGACCGACCGGTCATGAAATCAGTCGCCACCGCTCGCTGTCGTGGAGACGATGGCAACAACTATCACAAAATCGCCGGTCGCGTGTCGATGATGATGACGATGATGATGAGGATGACGAGGAGACGCCTGCGGAGCGTAATAGGCGATTGGCAGCGTTAAAAGGATCTGATCCTTCTGAAGAGAACCTCATTATTTAAGAATCAGAATGACGATCAGCAATGCAAGGACGATTATGATCGCCCAATACTAGGTTTATTGTGTGAAGTATTGTGGAACCGCGGTAGAGGATATCAGATGGGTCGGATCTAAGATTATTGTCAGTGACGCTATCGACGATGCCAAACTTGGTCAGATAGTCCGATCCTTGCCTGGGATCCACTGCCTGTATATGCTACGAAGTCAAAGCAAACCAATGGACTTGAATGCGTTCAGGCATGTGTTTTTAAAAAAAATTGTCCGTGACTATGGGGTCGTTATTACGTATAGAAAATTTTATTCATGCATGCCAACCTCATTAGCTCTGAGCATTGTTTCCTATATCAACAGCTGTACCGACTCCTCTTATGGCAGCAAGACATTAGTTCATTCATGCAGATTGCATAGCTTGCTGTAGCTGGTTAATTGTTTCTGTATCCTTGCTTGGGTTTGTTCTCGCTCATAGTTACAGCACTGTTGACATCGGCGGCTACTGTGACACTTACATGCAAGATGTTGCTATGGACTGTGAATCGGTGTGCTGATGCTATCCGTAGTTGGTAAGAGTGACAACTGTTTGCTTGACGACGCTGCGATTTACAGCTCAAGTAGAATCTCATTGTCGTTGTTAGAGACCATGATAACTTGACGTCGTGATCACAACGTCGTAATCACAGTGGTAACTGTACTCAACTGATTCGAGTCATGTAGTATCTCGGACCGCGGAGAGGTATCTTAACGTTGTAAGCAGATTACCAGTCCGCCATTATTGAGGGGTAAACAAGAATAACGAATATTTCGTAGTCAAATACCAAAATTTCAAAACTATTTGGTTGTCTCACGAAGAAGCAGAAGAGATGCCAGAATTGATATTTATGTGGTGTCGTGCAAAGATACAGGAATTATACTTGATCTACTGGTTGAAGTTCGACTTCAGAAAGCGTCTGTGTCAAGAGAACGTAGAGGTGTGTCTTTCACTTCAAAAGCGTAGCGAAATAGACGGGCCATCAATATTATGTAACTGCTCACACATCTCAGCCCGACTCCCCTTATTTTAGCTTTATCTGTACCAAAGATTGCTGCCCATCCCGAGGGTCCTCCGGAGCTTCCCCCAACAGATTGTTGAGTGTCAAAACTGGAATTTATTATTGCCTGCAGATAAGTCAGAATCTACCGTGAAACCCATGCCAGTTTACGGGTGCATAAAATATCTAACAAACCAAGTCAAAGTGACGGTAAAGTCGGAGATTGGGTTCAAGTTAAAAGCCGCGATGCTGTATAGGCGTGCAACAATCCTTGAGCGACTGTTAACGGAATCTGAGCTTACGATGAAATCTATCACCAAACTCGACGTAAATTTTGGCCACATAATACTTTATAATGATAATAAAAATTTCCTTCCTCTATGTTGTACACGTGCTTCGACTATCGTCTATCACCGAGATGTCGAGTCACACTCACCCGTTACTTCTGTGTTGTGGTGTGTCGTGCAGATCTATGCTCTCGACGCAGCAATCACAGCTCCCGGGAGGATAAACTGCGGAAATAATGTTATATTTTCAGCTAAAAGGCCCTAAAGAGATCTAGCTCGCATCCTTCCTGGAATGCCGCAGGGTGCTTCTGTCTTCGGCGGAACCCTATGGTGACTACACGTTAGTCCGACTACACGAAAACCACAATCGGGCATAACCCTAACCCCAGCGGTCATAATTTTCTAACTTTTTGATGTTTGCTTGGCCGGCCAATATTATACCTTCAACTGTAGCGGCCATATTCTCTCCCCGCTCCCTGTCATCATCATATTAATTGCACGATACATAGATAAAGAGGATACAAACAAGACTCATAACACGAAACCAATGATAAATGTACATAACGCGAACGCGAGGCCGAATATGGTTCTTCTCATAATCCTTCCATTTAAGCAGCAAGAGCTGACGACCGCACCGAACAACAAATAATCAAAAAAAATTAATTTGTAAAAGCAAAGCAATAGAAATCTTCCAGTAACATGTGGGACTTAGTCCTGAATAGACGATTAGCCATCAGTCAACAGCGGTCGCTGCTTACCTCAAGTTCGAAGCTCTCTGGAAGTCGTCGATGAGACTTATACTTTTAGCTGCAAACATTGCGGCCCAGCCATCCAGATCCTTCGTATATGCATGATGTAGCGCCAACCTAAACGAGCGAAATGACGTACACGATTGACTGGGATCTCTGACAAAATTCGGGGAACCCTTTCTTTCAGCAGCGAACGAATAGTTGCACTCTGCTCGTGCTTGCCTTTTGGCGTACCCCCAGACCCGTTCGATGAAGTTGCATTCGCAATGAAACTTTGAATACATCGAAAACAAGTGACCCCGCGATTGAACAGCAATCTCGAGGCGCGATGTCTGCGACATGAAGTCGAGCTGCTATGACAACAAGTGCGTTGCGCAGCACTGCCTCGGCTCGGAGAGGTTGATTTCCGGTGCCTTCCGCTGACAAAGACGAGCGAAGCTATCATTCCAGAGTTGACGCTCTTGGAGGATGGTGCGTATACCTTTCTGCCATCCAAACAGAGCGTGTCCTTCGGGGTAGCATATGTCTTGACTATAACGCTGCCCCTCTCGCTCGAAGTATCCTGGCCTGATGAACTCCTTCGCATTCTTGTCGTTCAGGGTAAGTTTCCTGACAACCGCAGCATCTGGAGGAAGCGCTTGGTGATTACTGCTCTGGTCGAAGCAAAATAAGGCAAATGCAGCCAGGATGTGACTTCTCACTTGCCAAGCTGCTGAACTATGTTATCTGAGACCAGAATCCATCGCGATTCTCCCAGGTTCGATGACGTCTCGGGCGCATTGTCCTTCAAACTGAAGGCAGCCATGGCATGCACAATAAAGGTCGGATACCATTAAGCCTAAGCCCTGGCCCTTCTTCTTGATGATGGACTCCCCATTCTCAGTCCAAGTTACTCTCATGTCGTCGTTGCTATTAAAATAGCATTCATCATGCGTGACGAGCACAATTTCTTGTTCGCCGTCTTCAAGGTTAGGCAGTATAACTTCAGCGCAATCCTTTCTGTCATACTCCCTCATCTTTGCTCTATAGTACATCATCATCGTGACCCAGTGTTTGCGATATTTTACGACATCAGGTCGCTCGTGGCCATCATAGCAGATGTCCTTAGTATGAGCTTTCAATGCAAAGCCCCAAAGCTTCAAGTACCGCGTCACGGTACTTAATGACAGAGACGCTTTATTCATTGAGCCGGTGATTTCTGGGTAAAAAACTTGAGTTTGGTTGCATATGGGGCGTTGGGAGGCAGAGCCCGAAAGTACAAAAGGCACTGTTCGCGGATGTCTTCGTCATCCAGAGCTGATCTCCATTTGGTGTGCTTCCCCCGCTTGCTAAGCGGAGGTAGAGATCCAGTCTTCTCGTAAATGTTAGCCCATCCTCTGATAACTCGAGACATATACGGCCTCTTGTCGAAAGTGTAAAACGCGGCGTCCATCGAGGCTTTCGTCTTTCCTTTTCCTTCGAGCAGATCCATAAAATAATGCTTCAAGACAGTCAGTTGCAGAGCCTCGTCTGCTGGCATTTTTTTCTGTCCTTGAAGGCGAACCTCGATCCTCTCTAACAGAGCAGCAATATTGACAGAAGGCTCTGCCGAATCTAGTTTATCTAGTTATAGTTACTGAAAACGCAAGACATATACAATTTCTTACCTATCTCGACTTCACATTCTTAATGGTTATCTTCCCTTACGTTACCAGTTTCCCTAGTCAAGCACTCTCCTTCTGTAACTTGAGTCTGCTCATGGTCCTGACCGTGTTGCTGCTGTGGCCCGTCGTCACCAGACAAATGTGCAGCTAAACGTTCGGTCCTTGTAAAATTGAAAGCCGTTAGAGGTTTAATGGACGAGTCCACATTCCGGAATTTTGCTTTAAATCTTCTCATCGACCTTTCAGATCCGCCCGGCCTGGTTGGATATTTCAAACGCTTATCAGCTTCTGAGAGAAAGCGCAAACGCTTCAAAGCATTCTCGACTTCGGATTGAGGTAGGCAGACTTCGAACACTTGGAGCTCTTCGCTGTCATCCAACGCGTCGGCTGGTTGAGTAGCTTGGATGGCTCTGTCAAATCTCTTCAAAGCGTTCTTTCTTCCATTGATGGATCGCTTGATAGATTTCTTCAATACCGACACGTAAAGTGATTATAGAATGACGTGTTCTGTCGTGTTTTCAAGCTGCCGAAGGCGGTCTCGCAGTGTCGACGCGTTAGGATTAAGTTGCTTAATATGGAAATAGGCTTATCCAGATTAGGAAAGTACGGGTAACTTATTTGAGGCAGGGTAATATGATGAGCGGCTATATTTTCGGGATCACATAGTTAACGGTCAAAGTACCTCAGAACTTTACAGAGGCACAACTGTTCCAATGTTTTAGGGTTTGACGCGTCAAGCCAGGACTACCCTCACCCAGTTCATCGACGTCACGATACTCAGAGACGGTGTTTACGATATAGTCTACACGCAGATGAAAGCGGGGATTCGAGCTAGAGAGACTGTCCGAACGCTTCGTCAATTAGATCCAGGTTCCTCTGTTACGCGACGAGATATCCATAATCTCCGTGCCGATATTAAGCGAAAAGAGCTCGGCGGACTGTCTCCTATACAAGCCTTACTATTCAACTTAACGAGGACTGGGACTATATCTCTTTCAACAAACGCGACGAGAATCAACGGGTTATTCGACTACTGTTCATTCACAAATCATCAATTAAGATGCTCCTCTGTCTCTGGCATATCACAAAGAATGTCCAGCTTCATGCCAAACTGATATTTAGAGCTGAATTATTGCCCGACTGCCGCTATCACGAAAGCAGGTTACCGAGCATGTTGGTACATTGTGGGATGAGTTCTTGAAATTTTTTGGTATCCATTTGTCAACGCCAACACAGAGGAGTCATAAGGAAGCCTGGGCTGAGCTCCGAAACCGTTACGAATCTATGCCGCCTCTTATAGGTTACATGTCAGATGAGCTGTCACCAAGGAAGGAGAAATTTGTACGATATTGGACCAACAATGTGCTTCACTTTGGCACGATTGTTACTTCTCGGGGAGAGGCAGTTCATAGTTCCTTAAATTCTCAGCTGCAGCTGCACCACTCGGCGGGCGATCTCAAGGACGTTGTGGATACATTCAGCTTAATCTTCAAAGATCAGTATCATGAATATAGTGTGGAGGTGGAACGTGCGACGAATACCCGTCAACATCGTCATAGTCGGCAACTCTTTGCAGCTTGTAATGGAATTATATCTCCATACGCACTAGACAAGGTACTGGCTCATATGAAGCAATTCGCTCTCTCTCCGACAACCGCTCTCCGTCCTTGCACAGGCGTCTTCACGAGAACAATGGGAATGCCCTGTGCACACACCATTCAGCCTGCGCTTTGCAATGGCGATTCTCTGGAGCCCGAGCAGTTCAAGTTGCAGTGGTATCTTGAACACGGAGATTTAGAGCCGGTGGACTATCGACTATGGGTTCAGAATCCCGAAACGATACGACCTCGCGGCCGCCCAGGGACCCGTCAGCAGATAACCGACAGCTCGACTCGCCGAGTACCGTCTGGGTTTGAGGTTGTCGAGGGTCAACTTCATACTGGTGTTGGCCTAGAACGTGGAAGGGGAAGGGGTAGAGGCAGAGGTCGCGGGCGAAGCAGAGAACGGCCGCGAGGTCGAGATCGAGGTCTGTCTCATCCGGTAGAGGTCCAAGCCGTTGAAGGGGGGAACGTTTATGGTGTTTGACGTCAACATGTAATATATAGCTTAATTGCAAGGTGGTGTTATGAAGCTGCAAAGATAACAAATG
The DNA here is from genome assembly GCF_038497915.1 of Lipomyces doorenjongii. NCBI lineage: Eukaryota > Fungi > Ascomycota > Lipomycetes > Lipomycetales > Lipomycetaceae > Lipomyces > Lipomyces doorenjongii. Next base: position 5,236 of record NW_027118221.1, on the reverse strand, counting down.
TTGCACAAAGTCAGAACGACAGGTTAACACTATTTTTACAATCACGTGATTAAAATTGGCCTAAAAGGGAAGGGGTGTAGCTTTAGTATTGGGGTGGGGGGGTAGATTTATCTTGCCCCTTATATGAAAGGTTTGGTGGCTATTTTTGATTTACCCTATATATAAGCCGAAGTCCTTATCTATCACCACTGATAAGGGGCCACGGAGGAGCTGACAAAAAGTGCGCGGTACTTATGGCACAAATACCACTACTTTGAAACATTTTAGTGGCATTATTCTTCGTCAACCTACGCCCGGTCGGACTTGCGTGGTCTTGTACCCATTGTTCTTGCTATTGGATTATGGTCAAGAAGTGACTTTTCGGAGTCGGTACCTGATACGTCTATACTCACGATAGAACTCTAGATGTGGAAGATGGCTTCTCTCCGCTACCTGATTGCGACATTAGTGGCTACTTTTCTGCAAGTGATCAACGCCGCGACTGCGGACGACTTCCAGGCAAACTGTCTCTCATTAAAGCCCGAGCAGTACATCTACAACTCAACGCGCACAGTTTTAGAGTATGTACCTGCAGGGACCAATCTGACCTTTCCCGACAATGTTGCTTCTTGTTCGCGGCCCAGCCAGGTTGTGCCGTCCGACATATGTCGGCTTGCATTAAGCATTCCAACCTCCAATCGGTCAAGTATCACCTTTGAAGCATGGCTACCGCGCAACTGGACTGGACGATTCCTTGGAACCGGCAATGGTGGTATTGATGGGTGTAAGTAGTCACTTGCTGCTCAAGAGAAATTGCTTTGATTAACTATCAACCATGTCCATAGGCATTAGGTATGAAGATCTGGCATATGGGTCATCAGAGGGTTTTGCTACGGTCGGGTCGAACAATGGACACAATGGAACTACTGCCATTGCCATGTTGAACAATTATGATGTTATCATAGACTATGCTTGGAGATCGTATGTTACTCGCGTTCAAAACCAATTTGGCAAGATATGCTAAACAGCCCCTTAGGCTGCATACAATGGTGACGTCTGGCAAAACATTGACCAAGAAATTCTATCATCAACCACCAAGCAAATCTTACTACATCGGATGCTCATTAGGTGGCCGACAAGGCATCAAAGCCGCGGAGATGTTCCCCCATGATTTCGACGGGATTGTAGCAGGGTCTCCAGCGCTCGATTTCAACAACCTTATCTCGTGGAGAGCAAGTTTCTTCCCCATCACAGGATCTGTCAATTCAAGTAATTTCATTACAGCTAGTCAATGGGATACGTTGATCCATGATGAGATCCTCAAGCAATGTGATGGCCTCGATGGTGTTCTAGATGGTATCATTGAGGACCCAACAATTTGTGACTTTCGTCCAGAGGCAATCATGTGTTCTAGCTTAACTAATGCCACAAACTGTCTCACGCCAACACAAGTTGAAATGGTGAGAAGAATCTTTAGTCCGTTCTACGGCGAAGACGGCCAACTTATCTACCCGGCCATGCAGCCGGGTAGTGAATCCTATGCTATCCAAAGGCTATATGCCGGCGCACCATTTTCTTATTCAGATGTATGTTCGTACTTCAGATTGCAGGTTTTTTCTCACACTAACGATATTCATAAGGAATGGTTCAAATACGTCGTCTACAGCAATCCTAATTGGAACGCCTCTAACTTCAACCTCAGAGATGCAGCTGCTGCCGAAAGTCTGAACCCAGGCGATATCCGAACTTGGCCCTCTTCCCTTGCCACTTTCCAGTCGGCAGGTGGTAAAATCATTTCGTTCCATGGGCAGCAAGACAACCAGATTACATCTTTCAACACACCTCGCTTCTACGACCGTCTCCTACGAGGTATGCAGAAAACAACATCTGAATTAGACGAGTTTTTCCGCTTTTTCCGAATCTCTGGCATGTATCATTGCAACTCAGGTCCGGGAGCATGGGTCATTGGACAAGGCGGTGACGCTTCAGCCGAAGGAATTCCATTCGCGCCGCAGAACAATGTGCTCGCGGCATTGGTCGCTTGGGTCGAGGACGGCACTGCACCAGACACCATCACGGGTACGAAGTTTAACAACGATGATCCTACCCAGGGCATTTCTTTCCAGCGGAGTCATTGCAGGTACCCACTCAGGAATACGTATCTCGGTGGCAATTCTTCGCTCCCAGAAAGCTGGGCCTGCTTGCCTACGGGGACCATTGACAAATTAGACATCTCTTCCCTTCTTCGTCATATAATGTCATTACGACCGCTTAAGAGTCAGTGATCATATACATAGAGGTTTTTTGACTAAATAGAATCTGCAAAATACTTGCATATACTTGGCCCAACTTTATTCCCCACGTTTCTGCGAGCAAAACAAATTGCTGTTGACGCCAATCAGCAGAGGCTTGAACCCTGAACCCTGAACCCTGGGGTACATAATCGGTGGCTCGTATTGGCGACAGGCTGTGACAGGGCCAGCAAGCGCAAAGAGAAGATAATGGAACATTATCAGTGTAATAGTCGCAGCTTGAGTTCGGAGTGGACGATGAATTCTAGTCATTGTTAACTAAAACCCTTATATGGGAGGTAGTGCAGTTAGTAGGAAGGGGCGTGTTTAGCAGACGCGTTGTTACCTCGAGCTTACGTGCTCTGTAAACCTTGCCGTCGGTTAAGGTGTTTGATGGCAAAATTCTGCTTTGGAAGTGCCGTAGTAATGCAAAAACATTTTAAGGGTTAGGGTTGCCCTGTGAGGCTGCGTGCAAACTATTGAGAAACTATCTGGCATAAAAATGATATCCTTATCAGCGTTGTCGATTGCACATTGCCAAATATTGTCGGAACCTAACCAACCTATTGGGTGAAAAGTCACAGGTGAATATCTTCAACGCTGTCAGTGTACCCATTTGTGTTCCTTTTCTCTTTTATCCTTCCCGTTTATCGATACTTGCGTAAACAGTGGGCGGTACAGGAGCACTCGCGGTCATGATCACTACGTAGGATTCCGTGGCCCCACAGGAATATTGCGGGTTAAAGAACGCACGACGGACAAAGTTGGATGTATATTCCGCATCAAACTCACGTTTGTTTTGCGAGGCCTCAAGAATTGTGGAAGCTGAAATATGTCATCCTGTCCATGGTGACGATCATGTCGGCGGCGCATCATACCATGATCCACGGAAAGTCTCTGAGGAGGAGAAACAGAACATCGTGCAGTTGAACAATATGGGCTTTTACCACAGCAACATCGCAACGTTTCTCACTCAGCACAGAGAAGAAGCAAATATTATTTCCCCAGCCTCTTACATGGACGTAGCCAATATCTTGAATTCGCGTGACAGCACCCGCCGGCGAATCTGCGACTACCTCCGTATCTTCGACAACTCGATATTGAAGGGCTGGCCTTCCCAACCTGTGTACGCAGTTGACCCTGTGCCGCAGGCTCTGGAGATTCAGGATCAGCAGATTGACAGGTTGTTTCTGGTGGCGCGCAGATACGTCAGGGAAGTACGGCAGAGGCCACATGTTCTACCAATCGACGCGACGTACAACACCAACGGCTCAAATTTTGCTTGCGTCAACCTCGTTTTCGCGGGTGCAGACTTGGAGCCCATACCGGCCGCGACAGCATTTATCTAACGTGAAGACGAAGAGACTTATGTTTGGATATTGCAACAGCTGGGTAAGTATTATTGCTCGATTCTGAAATGCAAATCTGTTCAGTTGCTAACTCCTATAACAGTGACTATGCTGCTCGGAGCGATGAACAACCATGGACAATTATCATCGATGGGGCTGCCAGTAGTCCGTGTGGCCATTTCGCGAGTATCGGACATGCTGCACTCCAATTATGCACCTTCCATATCTTTCGCAATCTCATAAAGGTGAGGGGACTACCCGGCACGTTGCCAACGATCGTGCTCTTGGCCGTGAGGTTTTGCGCCAGGTTCGGCAATTGCCCCTTGCAGAGTGGCAGAGCAACCCAGATGTCAGTATAGACCAAGCCATCGATATCATGAGACTTGTATAAGGTAGTTATTTAATTGTCCCCACACATTTTCCTTCCTCATCGTAGGACCTTGACAATATATGCTAAGGAGTCAGTCACGCCTCAATGGGCGCAAACCAAAAGATACATAGTACCGAAATGGAAGGTACTTTTGCACACTAACAAATGATATACACATGTCAATGGTGGGTTTCCAAGAGTTCAAAATGATGTAGGAACCACTCGGTGGCAATCCATCTCGCGTTCCACACCAGCACCAACAGACACAGCTGACCGTAATTTATCTATTAACAATACTGAATAATGAATTCTTTGACAAGCTGGAACAAGCTTAATTCAAGGTCCAGAATCTAATGGTCACTGTCCACCGATATTAGCTGATGTACCTTTCGAAGGTACATCACAGCCCCATGGACAGACGGGTAAGGTTGGTCAAGTTGATCAAATCGCTCTTCTTGGGAGCAAACCTCCACTTTTGATTTTCCAGCATCTCGTAAACGTTTACACCGCCCTCCGCGCCTTTATATACCAACGTCATTCCCTTTCTGTCCAGCCACTGCACGGAATGGTCTCCAACAAACCACTATATCTTCCGCTGCCCTTTAATTGCCACTTTTGCTCCTGCACGCCACGAAGCGGATTGCACACGTATACAACGCCAGACTGTCCACCGGCCGCCAGATGTTGTCCCTCATGGCTCCAGGATAAGACCTCAGCCAGTGTGTCGAAACTTCAATCTCCCAGATTCGAACACCCGTCGAGAAGAGTATGGATGTATACAATTGTGGACGGGGACTCTCTACTTAATGCAATATACTTGGAATCAGGAGAAAAAACGCTTGTCCAATTTTGTCCACCTGTAGGTGCAATATGACCAAACGGCCGGTTGAAGTGTCTCACAATTTAACCATTTGGTCCCAAGACACCGATATGATAATTTTGCCATCAGGACTGACATTCACCCACATGATACTATCAGTATCCAAGATCAGCCTGTTTTCTCCCCTTTCAACATCCCAAACCATAATTTTGGGCGCCAAAGTTGTGGCAGTCGACTGTCGAGGAAGATGATTGTCGAAGACGTACACAAGCAACTTTCCGTCGTCACTAACTGCACGAGACCCAAACCCGGTCAACCTCTCCAAGAAGATTTAAGGCCCTGCACCATTCAAAAAAGTGCCACTTTTTCGACCGCGACTTTTTCGCTCAAGTAGGTTTAGCTACCTTCCTAATTTAGCACGATAAAG
>NW_027118220.1:0-18717 GCF_038497915.1 Lipomyces doorenjongii | reverse complement strand
TTCTGTAGGACGTGAGATATGCACGAATGGCTCAAAATCCGTTGCGTAAGACGTGGTGATATCTGAAAATATCCTACTTATCCGGATTTCAAGAGTTGCGTTTAGCGTAGACTTCAACTCAGTCGGCCCGTATTCGCTAACTTCGAGTGTTCGACAGCTCTGAATAATGAATACAATAGAGTACAATTATATTCACGTGATTAGGTGTCTAAGAGTATGGTTTACATTTCATCGTGAGCTAACCTAACGATTACAATATGGTAAACTAAATTGTAGCTAGTGTTTAAGAATAATATTTGGCAATTGACGGGCGACAGTAAGTTTGGTTATATACAACTCTCAATTTCTATATATGCAAATATCAAGCGGACAAAGTCGCGCACAAATTGTTAACAAACAAGGAAACAAATGCGCGACAAACCCGCATACAAAAGTACGGGGACAAAACAGCGTGACAGCTGATGACGGCTCTTCCCGAGAGAGATTGTAGGGGATGGGGCTGTCAGGAGTAGGGTTTACGTGGCTCAGCGTAGAGCATGTACGACTCGAAGGTTGTGGCAGTGCGCCTGAGCAATCAAGTTCTTTTTGAGGCGCAGAATGGTAGGCAACACGACAGTTAGACCATTACGGGCACACCCAGCGACATCCATGTCGGTTGTGGTGACATCAGAAATTTAGCCACCTGAATTTATATTGACCGCAACTAGAAGTAATAGTCGAGGAGCAACTCGCAATAACCTGCAACTTACTAGCATGCTGCCCTGAAGATCTCATGACGAGTAGGTGAGTTCATAACGAGATGTTGTGATAGAGAAATTCGCTAATATTATTACATTTCTACACTTCATACCAGGTCAATTTACTTTTGGAGTATCATCGCCACGTTACTCTCCTTTCTATAAAATTTTGGAATCTACGATCGCTAGTCTAGTACCTACTACACCTTTCCACAACAGAGCGCCGCAACGTCGTCACGGTAGGTCCGGCGCGACCTGGCCGTAAATTTACAGCTGCGTCTTCTGGTCATCGTCAATAGTTTCCGCCAAGAAGCACTCGTTATACAACGTGCTTGTTAAACATTTTGGAACTGTCTTTTGTGACTATTGATGATCATGGTATAGCGGTCAGTTGGTACGCGCGACAGGGGGTGGAACTTGTCACCAAAATCGGACTGTGCTTCCTTAGAGTTCGGAATTGCAGCCCGCCCACCGCGTAATCGTAAACCGGCTTCAAGTTTCAAAGCCTAACTAATCAAACCAATGTAGGATGGTAGAATAGTAGCATCCGGTCTCGGCATCTATATCGGATTTAAGTTCGTCTTTTGCTCGTGGATAAGGAACCTCCAGCGCGAAATGATACTTCTAATTAAGTGTCATGGATTAAGGTTTCCTTAATAAAATTCAGTGTGTGGTTTAGGGAAAGCATCAGACATTTGCAAGGCAACTCGCACCCTTGAGTCGCACAACTTACACCCAACCAATTTCTGGCTCGCATACTCCCCCATCACGTATCGCATGGCGGCCGCGGCCAACCGGCAATGGTACGGCTTGTCAACGTTTACACGATTTCGGCATTTTTGTCCCTCGGCGTCGCATTGATCGGGTTCGATATCTCGTCCATGTCGGGTGTGCTGGGAACCCACCAGTACCGGGACTATTACGGCAATCCACTGGGAGCACGGCAGGGTGCCATCACGGGCGCAATGGCTGCGGGATCATTTGTTAGTGCACTGTTTGCTGGTAGTCTCGGTGACCGGTAAGTGTTCTTGTGGTCGGCTGGGTTTGTAAATTGCTGAGATTGGCAGGTTTGGGCGCAAGATCACTATCCAGGTGGGCTTGCTTCTGTGGTGCATCGGCTCGGTGGTGCAATCTACGTCGAATGGCGTTGCGATGCTGGTTGCTGGACGCGTAATATCTGGTCTCTGCATCGGGCTGACGGCCTCGCTCATACCCACATATCAGTCCGAAATCGCGCCGCACAAGATCCGTGGACGCATTGTCTCGTTTCAGTCATTGGCTGGGGCCATGGGAATCATGATTCAATATTTTATCCAGTACGGGTGCTCATTTATTAATTCGGAGGCCGCGTTCCGCGTACCGTGGGCTATCCAGGCAAGCCCCGCTGTTATCTTGTTTGTCGGCCTCTTCTGGTTCCCTCGCTCTCCACGGTGGCTCGCGAGCAAGGGCCGGTGGGAGGAGGTTTTAAAGGTCCTTGCACGCTTGCGCACGGCAAACAATGATGTCAACAATGCGTTTGTGTTAGCAGAATACAAGGAGATCGAGGACCGGGTCCGGCTCGACTTGTTGGACGTACCGTCCAACTCGATCCGTGACCTGTTCTCGGGGAAGATGCGCAAGCGCGTCTTTCTGGGGATGGCGATCCAAATATGGAGTCAGCTGACGGGAATCAATATAATGATGTATTATATTGTGTACATCCTCGAGTCCGCAGGTATTAGAAACGTGTTGCTCGCGTCGTCAGCCCAGTACATCATCAATGTCGTCATGACGATCCCCGCCATCCTGTGGGTCGACAAGTGGGGTCGTCGGCCCAGCCTTTTAGTTGGTGCGGTATCGATGGCTTTCTGGCTGTTTCTCATCGGCGGCCTGCTCAAGGCGTACGGTGAACCCAACCCCATCCCAAACCAGCCCACTACCTGGATAGTCGTCGACCATCCTGCCGTGAGCCGCGCCATTCTCGCCGGTTCCTGCATCACTGTGGGCTCCTTCGCCATATCTTGGGGCCCTATATCCTGGATATACCAAGCCGAAGTTGTCCCACTGCGCGTCCGCGCGAGATCTGTCGCTCTGTCGACCGCATCTAACTGGGCTTTCAATTTCGTCTTGGCCGTTTTCGTCCCGCTGCTACTCCGCTCCATCAGTTGGGTCATGTTTTTCCTCTTTGGTTCGTTCGATATCGCGGCATTCATTCATGTTTGGGTTGCTGCACCCGAGACAAAGCAGCGCACACTAGAGGAAATGGATGAGATATTTGAGCATGGTGAGCAAGTGCCGCTGTGGAAATCATTCACAGCCACGAGGCCCACGAATAAGTTCGACATGCTTGCGAAGGATATTGAAATGGGAAAATTGATTGTTCATCCACAGGTGAATTCCTTTTGATTCCTCGAGAACAAATTCATTGCGAACATCTTCCTTAATAGCAATGATCAGGTTGAAGCACTTCGTCAGCAAACCAGCACTCTACAGCAGTCATATTTCATACATCATCGATCATCAATGACGCGAACAAAGATAGACGTAACAACGCTAGACGTAACAACGCTAGACGTAACAACGCTAGACTTGGCTGCATAAGAGTTGCTGAACAAGACTAGATTTGATGTACTGGTCTGGATTGGACGAGATGACAGATGATATTGGCTTTCAGGATTTGCTTACAGGATAATCCGCTGATTTGTACTTGAGCATGTTATCGGATTCATGTCGGTTAAAGTGCCTGTTCAGCACAGGATTCTAACCCTGCAATTATACATGACCTCCGTGACATAGTGGAAATGTAGCGCTCTAAAAACAATTACAGACTTCCAATAACTCGTCAGACTGTTACATCAATACAGCGTTTAACGTTGCTCTACTCAACACTCCTCATTGGGAAAATCCGCCTGTGCTCGTCGAAGCTTCGCTTGTCAGCTCATCTGTATGGCACCGGCGTTTGACTTCGCAGATATACGCAGTGTCTTCTCACAAACTGGTGCATATTGCCACAAGCATAGTATCTCCTTGATCGTGACTACGCATCCGGCGAACGGAGTAGTAGATCACCGTCCGAGTAGGCGCCTCAAGGTGAAGGACCCGTGCAGGAAACTCTACTTCCTATTTGCTTACCCTGGCCGTACAAAAGGCAATCATGTGCTTCATACTCTTCATACCATGCAGACATCCATCTCCGCCCTTCGATGACGGTATCCCTGGTTGATTCATCTGACTTTGCGCAGATTTAGATAGCCCTGGATGGCCATTTATGTTTGCCTTGAACGCTGCAGCCATTGTAGAGATGTTGAACAATAATCCGACCAATGAGTCTTCTAATACGTCATATTGACTCATTTACCCGAAATCCCCACAGCTTCCTATTACTGCTCGGGAATTATACATGGCCTTGCCTTTGGATATGATGCTATATAGGTGTTCTACACTACAGCGGAGACTCCGCCTTACAAAGAGTATGGCTCCAGAGCAGCGCTTGGATGATGGAGATTGAGATTGGTCCATCCCGCAGTGTTTGATTTATTAGACCGAATCGCAGGAGAATAGATGTGATGCTCAACAACGCTTGGAGTTAGAGGCGAGTGAGAACCCCCGTCATTGCCTGGAGTAGACCATCCGAAATTGATACCGCAAAGCAAGTATGACTGCCAGTAGTTAGCCTGACGTGCGACTAGCCAATAGCTCATATTGATAAAATGCAGGCATGCTGTAAATAATAAAAAATTTTCCATCGTCACGGTATTCCATCCATTCTCTCAACACAAACTTTGGATGCTCAAACCTTGTCAATTACTTAGAATATACAGAAGTGCCTCATAAGGACGCACCACCATCTCCTTCTGTAGTCCTTTTACGTCTCCGTAATTGGACAATACAATTTTCCCCGGCCTCAATAGCTCCTGAGGAAGAGTCCATGTCACCACTGAGTCGCTGAATGAAGTTACAACCAGAGCAGCCTCGCGTCCAAATACTCGCCGATATGCACAGATTTTCTCGTTTGTGGGATCTACCAATTCGAACTTGCCGTAGACTAGCACATCCTTGTACGTCCGTCGCAAAGCTAAAATTGAACGCCAGTAGCTGAACACGCTCGTCAACCTGCACTGCCGCATTCCATTCCTTGTAGTCTTCATTTACATCCATCCAAGGCTGTATAGAACTAAAGCCTGCGAAGTCACTGGAGTCCCACTGGAACGGAAGGCGCGCGTGATCACGAGCCTTTTTTTGCATCTCCCCCATCGCAGTGTCCAAGGTTTCCTGGGATACATTGTCATGGAGTAACCTTTATAATAATCAGCCAGCACAGAAAACGACGCTTGAGGATACTCACTGTTTGTAGTAGTTAATCGTCTCCAAGTCTTTGTACTTTTCAATTGGCCATGATTTCGGCATGTTAGCCAAACCAAGCTCTTCGCCCTGGTACAAAAACAAAGTCCCACTCTGAAGTCCGATGAATGTAGCCAACATCTTCGCACCTATTTTTCGCAACTCATGCGTATCAGAGAGAAACCTCGACACTGAACGGCCCCAGTCATGATTTTCCAGAAACAACGCGTTCCAGCCGTCGTTTTCCTGCATGAATACCTGCCATTTGTTGGCAATGTCTTTGAATTCCCTAGGAGTCCACTTCTTCGGGGAGTACTTATGGAAAGGACCCCTGTCTATATCGATACTATTAAATATTACTATAACGCAACAAAATGTGTTTTGCAAAGATATTATCTCACAGCTCAAATTGGAAGACCATATTCAGTTCATTCCTGTCGAAGTTCACAATTTTTATAATCTCATTTGGGTCATATAGATAAGCCATTTCGCCAACACTGAAAGCATTATATTCCTTCAAGATTTTGCCCACTTCGGCTACATAATCGTGCAGACAGGGCCCCATGGAGTAATACATTGCAGAATGTTGATATTTCGACGAAGGTACAGTAATAGGAGCATCTGGGAAAGCTGGATTTTTGCTAATGAAATTGATCGCATCCATTCTGAAACCATCGACGCCTTTGATTATCCAGAAACGCATGATGTCGTAAATCTCTTGACGGACTTTAGGATTTTCCCAATTCAGATCCGGTTGTTCCGCCGCAAATAGATGGAAATAAAATTCATCGCTCTTTTCATCGTATTTCCACACACTTCCTGTATGCTATCGTCAGATGCTTGGAGAGAATTGTAACAGAAAATGGCTAACCTGAAAATAAAGAGAGCCAGTTGTTTGGTGGAAGGTTTTCTCCGTTTTCACAAACCTTCGGCTTCTTCCAGATATAATAATCTCGGTATGGACTGTCTTTCGAAGCGAGAGCAGATTTAAACCATTCGTGCTGCAGTGCGGCGGATTAGCGATCGCTGGCTAAGTCAGCTAAGGACAAAACTCACCTGATCAGAGGTATGATTGGCAACCATATCCATAACCAGCTTCATTCCTCTGGAATGGAGTCCCTCGAGCAAGAGTTCAACATCCTCCATGGTGCCATACTGCTCGTCGATATCCCTGTAGTCAGAGACATCATAGCCCATGTCAACTTTAGGAGACTTGTAACATGGACATATCCACACTATATCCACGCCGAGGCTCTTGATGTAGTCCAACTTTGAAACAATCCCGGGAATATCGCCGATACCGTCGCCGTTTGAATCCTTGAAAGATGCTGGATAGATATGGTATATGCTAGCCTCTTTCCACCATATACGGTGGACATTTTCCGTCCGGTGAACCATTACGATTGTGAGGGAAGATGACGAAAGGTCCGCAATGGAAAGTGATATGGGACACCATACTTAAAAGAAACCTTGAGCTTGCACATGGTTCGATGTCAATTCAGGGAGAGTACAATTGCCGGATGAACATCCCTTCTCGTGGAATTTTCCCCAACCCTGAACTATGTCCGACGATAAACGCATCAGAGGACTGCAATGATCTTTAGGTCAACAATATTTAGTGAACCATTGATTATATTTAATTATGGGAGAAGAAGCGAGCTTCATCATTACAGCCAGTAGGGCTGCTCCGAATATTCGCAAGGTGTCCACGCAACGAATGAAATTGCGAATATTATTCGACGAATATTCGTTATTCGCATATTTATTCGCAATCCCTGAAACCCTGAAACTCACCAGCAGTGCTCATAGTTTATGACGTTCCAACACAAGAAGAACCAAATGCATTAAAAAATGAGATTCATGGAGAGTATACCAACCGTTCCTTTTTGGGACTAGCGTAAATTGACGTACTCTCTCTCTGACCGTCGGTATCTCCCATTACCCGGACGTAGCCGAACAAGTATTAGGGCCTGATTCTTTTTTTAATGGCTCTCCCATTTAAAAACCAAAAAAAAAGAATCGCCCCTTCTAATGGTACCATTAAACCTAAAAAGAATCACACCTTCTAATGGTACTCCCATTATACACAAAAAGAATCAGGTAAGGTTAAATGGAGCTCCCATTTTACTAGCGTAATGGAGTTGAAATGGTGACAGCCTTTTCCCATACAAAAAGCTAATGGAGGTCTGACCTCCATTTCAACTTCATTTACGCTAACGAAACCTACCGAAACACCACCTTTCTGACCAATCTACAGAGTATCACGTCTCTACAACACTGTAATAGGCCTTGTAAGTTGTAATTTGACTTCTTGTTCGTTACTTCTCGATCGATAAGACGTGTTTAAGATTTGAAGGAACTCTTGATCGGACGACCTCCAATGCTTCTACCCAGGCCCCTTGTTTGAACCCTGAATGGGTCATTTCAAAAATATCAAATATTGATACGAAACAGAAATTAGAGGGAGATAGTTATTAGCGAGTAAAGCTTTTATTATAAATTTACTAGAGTCGCGTTTACCCGATTGTAGGGTGGGCCCTACTCAAAATTATTTCGGTAAATTGCGTATGATCCAGGTCAAGTGCGATTCAAATGGGAGCTCCGTTTACACTTTTAAATGGCGCTGCCATCAGCGCCTGAAACCCTGAGCCCTAAATGGGACCTCCATTAGGAGGAAATAAATGGCTGCACCCAAATGGAGCTCCCATTTAAAAAAGTAAATGGGAGGGCCATTAAAAAAGAATCAGGTTAAAAAAAGGATCAGGCCCTTAGTCCGACAATAACGCGTACACAAAGCTGAACGCGTCGTTGTATTGACCTTTCTCCAACGACGTGAATAATCATCGCATAGTCGCCCCACGCGTGTTACTGTTATCATGGATCCCGTTGCAATTGACTTTCCCGCGAAGAACAATCCCTACGACTTATCCATTGGCATAGTCTTTGATTCAAGTGCCAGAGCCAGAGCTTTTGTGAACGCACATGCGATCAACAACAATTTCGCCGTAAAGAATGGCGTAGTTGAAAAACAAAGATAAGAGTCTACTGCTTGTATGCAAGTGCAGCAGAAAGCCTCTCAACACCGGTAAGCTCCCAATGGAAGTCGGGACTAAAGGAGGCAATGGCATCCAGTGAAAGTAAGCTCGATTAGAACTTTTAAATAAAAAGAAAAGGGGTTGCTGGATCTCCGTAGTCTTGACTATCGTATCCAAGGTAATTGAACCTCTATATATACACAGAAATACTGTGTAGTAGTACGCAATGTGTCTAATCCTCAATAAGAAGTGTTTCTTCACATGAGGTTATTCTTATGCCTCTAGTGTGAAGATGGTTTACTGAAGATGGTAAAAATCTCTCAGACCATTCTTCTTTTGGGAGAATCAGCTTATTGACATGCGTAATTGTGTAGCAGTCTCGTAAGAGATTGCTCATGTGTCTTACGACAACCCTTAATGCAGTAACATGAGCAGGACTATAACACGTCAAGTTTCTCGTTGCCTACGGGCTATTATCCTTAGTAACGATAATACCTTTGATCGTACCTAAGTGACGTGTGCATAAGCTATATTTAGCTTTGGTGGCTGAGCTCATAAGGCCACTTCCGCACTTGGGCCATGTTGCTAGAGACATCAAATGTTCAAGTCCAGCGTTTTTCTACGTAGTCACGAGGAGGTTTATCACTCCTTGAGCTAGGTTGGTGGAGACCTGGACAATCTTCACTTTCCTATTCCGATCTGGTCGGCGTCTCGCAGAGTTTGCCCACTTCAGGATGTAGTTTGGTGATCGCGGGGATAGATGACAGGATCGTTGAAGGGTTCGCTAAAAAGTCCATGCTTAGGTCGTATTTAGTGTCCATGGTGGCACACTATAAAATATTCGTAGGTAGAAGTCTAGGGAGACTAGCTAACAAAATAGCTGTACTGCTGGAATCAATAACTAAGACTAACTCGACAGCGCATACATCGACGTCAGGTGCTCTGAGCACCCTTCCTCTACTACTTCTTGCTAGGTGGCTATAGATCCCCGATTTAGTGAAGTATCGCTAACCCTGCTGTGGCGTGGTCACTAAAAGTACTCTCTTAGTAAGGCTGAATAAATATCAGGTCGCTGCATTTATTTGGATCAGTTATCCACAATAAATTTAGAGACTGCCCAATAATGATGGGGGATCTTGTCTGTACAGAAAATGCCAAATTAAGAATTTTAGGTGATGTCCGGTTGGGAGTTTAATCTTGATCACTAATAAAAACTGGGGGTCTCTAATTGAAAAATTGCTGTCACTAAAGCTCTTGGGAGCGTAACTTGTAATGGAAGGTTGATTGCATTTTAATGCTCTCCCATAAGGGGGACAACTGGTAGGTGTAGACACACCCCCGACGCCCACAACACGAAACCCTTATTTTGTGCCCAAATGGAATACGCATATAACATACATTACAATGCCGGATATAGGCATTGGTTAGGTACTAGACAGCCCGAAAATGAGTGTCACAACCCACAAACAGTGAAAACTCGAGCAGTATCTGCACTAACGTGATCGGCAAGCGAGTGGACCACCCAAGCGAGCGGCTCACTCCTCAATCGTCTACGCGTCCCGTACTTCAAAATTTTAATAACGTAGCAACCATGGTCGGAAACGATTGAAGTAAGGAAGGAAGAATTGAATTAGCGGTCTAGGCTTATAAAAATACCAAAATTGCAAGCATTAGAGGTGCTGCGCGTTTGTACGAGGTCCCCTACTCTACGCTTCGCGCTCGTCTAGGTGGCCGCGCATCAAGACTCAATTCGACTACACCGACGCGAAAACTGACCAAGAGAGAAGAAGAGGTGCTGCTAGAATGGGTCCTGTCAATGGATAAGCGAGGACTTCCTCCAATGGTTGCGGGCGTTCGTAGAATGGCCGATTTGCTCCTTGCCAAGCGTGCGGCATCATCGTCCCAACCTCCCATACAAGTCGGAGACAAATGGGTACGTAATTTTATTACACGACATCCTGAGTTGAAGTCAAAGTACTCGCGAAGATACAATCATCAACGGGCAAAGATGGAGGACCCCGAGATAGTGGTTCGAGCTTGTACGGAACACGATTCAGAGTTATGGGATTGCCGAGGAAGACATTTACAACTTCGACGAAACAGCTTTCCAAATGGGTGTTCTCGGAACCTCAAAAATTGTAACTTCTGCTGAAAGATATGGGAAGGCGTTTCTGAAACAGCCCGGGAATCGGGAGTGGGTGACGGTTGCTGAAGCGGCCAATTCCTCCGGATAGGCTCTCCCACCCATGGTGATCTTCAAGGGAAAAGTGTTCCAATCACCGTGGCTTCGCGACATACCAGAGGATTGGACGGTATGTGTGAGCACCAACGGCTGGATTACTAATGACATTGGGCGACAGTGGCTTCAAGAAGTCTTCGATAAATATACTCGGGATCGGAATAAAGGCAAATATCGACTACTAATTTGGACGGTCACGGAAGTCATGTTACATCAGAATTTGATCAGTATTGCACAGGAAACTTTATGTGCCGGCTCACTCGTCCCATCTTCTTCAACCGCTCGATGTGGGCTGTTTTGCGCCACTGAAGCGGTCATACAGCAGTCAAGTTGAAGCGAGTACGAGAGCTGGTATAAATCACATGGACAAGTTGGACTTTCTACGCCTATATCAGATTGCACGACAAGAGGCATTGTTTATGCCCAATATTCAGAGTGATTTAGGGCAACAGGACCATTTCCGTTCGATCCAAGTAGGGTCCTCAGTAACTTTACAATTTCCGGCATTGAAACACCTACACAAAGCAGCCAGCCACAGAGTTCTCTAGAGACATGGGTACCTGAAACGCCGAGGACCATTATTCAATTGCAACGTCAAACGGAGAGAATCAAAAAGCATTTAAGCAGGGTGGGTCCCACAAGTACGACGTCGGTCGCAATTGATCAGATAAAGACGTGTGGCACTACATCAGGCCGAGATTTTAACTGCCCAACTTACCAAAATGCAGGCCAGTACACAACACCAGAAAAGAAAGCGCCAAATAAATAGATCTTTTATCACTTCCAGCACTATTTTGACTGGAACAGAAGGTCGTGGTCGTGCGTCCTGCCAAGAAGACGTAGTCGAGGGTGAGAGCGCAGAGGGGAGAGCCGTTGAAGAAACCCGTACGCCAAGACGATGCAGCCGTTGCAACCAGAGCGGACATACGTCGCGTACGTGTAAAACTGACAAAGAATAATTTTTTATATTTATTATACTGATACAGAGTTGCTGTGGATTGCTAGAATAAATAAAATCTGAGAGTTGATATTGTGTGAGCCGCTCACTTGGGTGGTCCGCTCGCTTGCCGATCAAGCTGATATTATCAGCATTTAGTCAGCTGCAGGGTTCCCTGACCCACGACCACACAATAGCTGGAACGCCCTTACTTTATACACGTCTCCTCCAGTCCTTGCCAGCGGCCAAACGGTACAATAAACGATCTTTGATGACAAATGTACATGGGAAAACGGAACAACAAACTGTCCGTGATGACACATATTAGAAAGCAAGCGTTAACAAACTATCCGCGATGATAAATATTAGAAACCAAGCGAAGAAGAAAAGCAAAAGTTGAGCGATGCATAAGCGTGGCGTGCGGCTTAGACGAGATGCCTCGAGCGGTGGCGGAGCGGTGGCGGAGCAGGCTCTCAAACGTTCAGGACGCTCAGCGACCTCTGCGACGTCGTTGGTCCTGACAATATATACACTAGAATACTGTACGATGTTTAAGTTGCGTCTAATCCTTAATAAGAAGTGATTCTTCATTTTCATACGAGGTAAGATAGTCTACTCAATATGGGTAAAACCTCAGACTATCCTTCTTTTGTAAGGCTCAGCTCATATGACATACGTAATGTTTATAGCAATCTCATAAGAGAATTGCTCATATGTCTTACGACAACCCTTAATGAAGTAACGTGAGAAGGACTGTAAACGTCAAGTTTCTCGTTGGGTACGGGCTATTATCTCAATATCGATAATGCATTTGATTGTTGTGGTTGTGGTTGTAGTTATAACTATGAGGCGGCGCATCGGGGCCAGCCGTTGCCCCTCTCCGCCGTTCAGGGGGGTCCGTGCCGTAGGTGGCTGGTGTGATGGCGGGCACGTTAACCCTGAAGCCCTGATGGAGATTCACAAACACTGAATGTTTTCCAATTCTGCACCCCGCAAGATCACGAACAAAATACCCAAGTAGTATTAGTCTGATTACAAAGGTGGTACCGTCTACGGCGCCAACATTTTTGAAACGCGTCAGCAGGACACGGCAAGGAGACCTGACGATAGACCGGCCTGACTGAGGCGCGACTTTTACCCTAGCCCGTGCGGCTCATTACTATACAAATTCGTGGCTTTTACATGTATACTTAACTACAGGAGGAGTCAACTGTGAACAATTTTGACGGTCAACTTCACCTCTCTTAAAAAAAATGCAATGAAATTGATAGCAAGTCCAAATATATCGTAGAGGTGTCGCCAACATTGAATATTCGACTTGGGTCTGGGGATACGGAGACCCGCTACGAAGGAACTGCCAAACCTAAGAAGCAACATTCTACGGAGTTTAGCTCGACGATGTATAACGTTGTGTTGCTAGTGGAGCTATTTGGGACTAGTGTGAACGTGATTTTCTCCGCGGCGAATCGATTCAGGTTAAAGGCGAAAGTGAGTTGACAAATTTTGGCATCCAGAATGCGGTTTTGTGTAATTGAGGTACTGGGTGGTAATATCTGGCAACTAACAATTTTGCCCTTGAATGCAGGATGGTCGCAAGGGTTACCCAAAAAGTTAACGAACTTGCAATTAAGCTATATATTACATGTTGACGTCAAACACCATAAACGTCCCCCCTTCAACGGCTTGGACCTCTGCCGGATGAGACAGACCTCGACCTCTGCCTCTGCCTCTGCCTCTACCCCTTCCCCCTTCCCCCTCCACGTTCTACGCCAACACCAATATGAAGTTGACCCTCGACAACCTCAAACCCAGGGTTCAGGGTTGTCGAGCGGTCGGTTATCTGCTGACGGGTCCCTGGGCGACCGGGTCGTATCGTTTCGGGATTCTGGACCCATAGTCGATAGTCCACCGGCTCTAAATCTCCGTGTTCAAGATACCACTGCAACTTGAACTGCTCGGACTCCAGAGAATCGCCATTGCAAAGCGCAGGCTGAATGGTGTGTGCACATGGAATTCCCATTGTTCTAGTGAAGACGCCTGTGCAAGGACGGAGAGCGGTTGTCGGAGAGAGAGCGAATTGCTTCATATGAGCCAGTACCTTGTCTAGTGCGTATGGAGATATAATTCCATTACAAGCTGCAAAGAGTTGCCGACTATGACGATGTTGACGGGTACTCTTCGCACGTTCCACCTCCACACTATATTCATGATACTGATCTTTGAAGATTAAGCTGAATGTATCCACAACGTCCTTGAGATCGCCAACAGAGTGGTGCAGCTGAGATTTTAAGGAACTATGAACTGCCTCTCAAGTAACGATCGTGCCAAAGTGAAGTACATTGTTGGTCCAATATCGTACAAATTTCTCCTTCTTTTGTAACAGCTCATCTGACAGGTAACCTATAAGCGGCGACATAGATTCGTAACGGTTTCGGAGCTCAGCACGTTGAATGACTCCTCTGTGTCGGCGTTGACAAACGGATACCAAAAAAATTTCAAGAACTCATCCCACAATTTACCAACATGCTCGGTAACCTGCGTTCGTGATAGCGGCGGTCGGGCAATAAGAGCTTCAGCTCTAAACATCTGTTTGGCATGAAGCTGGACATTCTTTGTGATATGCCAGAGACAGAGGAGGTGGTTGAAAAATGGATAGAACGAACCTATTGCATTCTGCAAGGCTTCGTCACCGTCGGTTACAATTGTAACTGGTGGGAGCAGGGCCAATCGATCATATATCCTTCTTAGGTGTTGGAACACCCACAGAATAGAATCCTCTCCTTCGTCGCTAAGAAAGCAACTGCCAACTGTAAAAGTGCGATTGGTAGACGTCATTTCAACGATATTAAGCAATGGGAGGCGGAACCGGTTGGTCTTATAGGTGCTATCCATAATGAGTACCTCAGAATGCAGGCGAAGCATCTCAATTGATGATTTGTGAATGAACCGTAGTCGAATAACCCGTTGATTCTCGTCGCATTTGTTGAAAGATATATGGACCGAGTCTTCGTCATAGAAGACAGTCCGCCGAGCTCTTTTCGCTTAATATGGCACGGAGATTATGGATATCTCGTCGCGTAACAGAGGTACCTGGATCTAATTGACGAAGCGTTCGGACAGTTTCTCTAGCTCGAATCCCCGCTTTCATCTGCGTGTAGACTATATCGTAAACACCGTCTCTTTGAGTATCGTCACGTCGATGAACTGGGTGCGCGTAGTCGTGGCTTGACGCGTCATGATTGTGCTCAGGGTCTCGAACTTAACTTCCCAGTTCCCATTTGATTCTGTCACAACAACAGAGAAGGGGCAATTTGTTTTATAGGAGTCAGTTAGGTGACGTTGTCGGGTAGATTCATCATGATGTCTGCTCGTGTATTGCCCTCCTCGATCGCAGTGTAAGAAGACCTTGGAGATATTACCGTTCTTTCGTGCCTTGCTTCTCTGAATCCGTATCGCGTATCCATGATTCCTTGCCCAAGCCTGTCTCGATTTCTTGGCGGTATCAACGTCGAGATAGACAGTCTCAGGAGGGGGTGGCATGGAGAGGGCAGGCGGTTGAGGTCCGCCGTCGTCAAGACCTGCCCACTCCTCCTCGTCCTCGTCCTCGATGTCCCTGAATGTGTCGTTACATCGAAATATCGTCCTGGTAGATCGTAGTCGCTAGATGGGATGTCGTCAGAGGACATCTCGGAAGAATCCATGAAGAGTCTAGGAAGCCCAAAACAATAAGGGGTTGTCCAACAATATCAGTGACGCGACGCGCGGTTGACATATTATTGACATCACGTGATTACACTAGGTCTAAAAAGGAAGGGGTGTAGCTTTGTAAGGCAGGGGTGTAGCTTTAGTAATGGGCGGGGTGTAGATTTATCTTGGGCCATTTTCTAATATTGCGCTGATAGTATGTCTTGGGATCCAACTTGGGCTATCCTCATCGCTTACTTTATACGAATTAGGCAGGGCTTGCGGCGTGTAGTGATCGACTCCCACAACAGAAGAACGAATACGACGAATACGACGAATACGAAATGCCGGAGAGTCGGTCCCGGTCGGTGAAACGGCCGCCGGTTGCCGACTCGCGGTGATGAAAGTAATCTGTACCCAATTGAGCAATCGTTGCGCCATATCTGCTAGCCTTAGTTATTAATCATCTACCAAGTCAATTAAGTTAGATCGGGGCAACTTTGCGTTGGTGACAGCGACATTAGCCAGCAAGATATTCCAGCAACTCCACCCGTACAATCGGTAATTTGCAAGCAGTGTTTGGGTATGTACTGCTAACTGCTGACCGCATTATATAATCGTGCTCTTTTTTGGTTCCCTGTTTGTCCGTTCAATATTAATATCGACATTATATATATGGCTCGCTTCATCTCGGTCCTCCGCTCGCATCCTATCTGTGTTATCCAATCACTTCAATCCCGCAAAAATGGTCAGCATCAAAGATGTCCGACGTTCCAATTCTTTGCTCACGGAGAAACCATCAGGCATGGTTGCCGTCTTCGTCGGTGCAACCAGTGGAATCGGCCTAAGTACCCTTAAACAGCTGGCCAGATACTCGAATGCGCCTAAAGTGTACGTTGTCGGGCGCTCCAAACAGTCTGCGACCCCGTTACTCCACGAGCTGGAACTCTTGAGTCCGAAGGGCATTTTCATCTTCGTCGAGACCGAAATATCGTTGATTAAGAACGTGGATGCCGTGTGCGAAGAAATCAAAGCGAATGAGCAAATGCTGGATCTCGTGTTCGTCTCTCCCGGATTTTTGTCTGTGGAAGGACGGAAAGGTAAATCCCCAAATCATCTCAGAGTGAAATGTACATGGATCGTTAACGCGGCACTAGAAACTTCTGAAGGGATTGACATGTACTCCTCTCTCAGCTTCTATGCCCGCCTTCGCCTAGTCCACAACCTTATTCCACTTCTATCTGCTTCTATCAATCCTCGCGTCGTGTCTATCCTGGCAGGGGGCAAAGAGAACGTCATCGACATCAACGATCTCGAACTGCGCAAAAATTACTCTCTGGTAAATGCGGCAAACACAGCCGCAACCCAAACGACTCTCGCATTTGAAGAGCTGGCGAATTCTTACCCCATGATATCGTTCTGCCACGTTTACCCCGGACTTGTTGCTACCGGTATCATTGCCAAGTTCACGGGCACTTTCAAAGGAATTTGGGCATTGCCGGCGATGCTGGCAAGGTGGACTTTGATTCCTGTGTTGAATCGTATGGCGACGACGGTTGACGAGGCGGGTGAGAGAGGGTTGTTTGTTGCTACGAGCGCGAAGTATCCACCTGCAGAGCCGACGGATCCACAGCACGTGGGTGTTGCTTTGCCAGACGGGGTGCAAGTCGCAAAGAGCTCGGTTGTGAAGGGCGGGAAGGCCAATGGCGTGTACAGGATACATAAAGACAGTGAAAGCGCGGAGAACGAAGCCGACAGTATATTGGATGGTTATAGGTTGGATCAGGTGGACAAGAGGATTTGGGAGCAGACATTGGAGGTGTGGAAAGCGGCGCTTGAAAAGCGTGGGTCTTAATAACATCTAAATTGTACACGGTTCCATCGCCTGAACGGTTAATGATATAGTTTGCTTACAGTTATTGCGTCATTTAAATGTGTAGGGATCGTACTTCGAGCGTGAGCGAGGTTCCACGTCTACAGATTGGTGTTGTCACATAAATTTACAATGTCTCTTTGATTCAAACCTTTGCTGCGCTTTTAACCACGCCTGCGTATTAATTTTGACGAAGTACTTATAATTTCTATTGGATATTATGTCTACTTACATAGTTTAGATATTAGGTCTTATCGCTGCCAGTATGAGTTCATCTTAGGAAGAGAGAGCATCATGGCTGAGAACCTCGCTCAGTCTGGGAAGCTGCTGACTTTGACACAGGGGCAATATCTATTACAGATGAAGCGTGCATAACACGTGTATACTCAGCCGCTGACACACTCACGACAAAGGAGTTCCTTAACCAAGTGCGCGAGAGGGACCGAAAGTGCGTACTAACTGGCACCGTGAATATCAAGGCGGACATGGACATTTGGGTCGGGTTCCACGCTGCCCACGTCTTTTCGCTGTCCCACCGATAGTTATCTGTTAGTTCAGGGCTACCCCAGTGTATAACGAATGGAGAGAGAGCCTGACTCGTGGATTAACTCTTGCCAGCATGGACTGCTCATGCAGTCAAATATCCACGAAGACTTTGATACTTTTTTTTGTTTCCCCATTAATCCGGATGATAATTACAAAATAGTTATTCGCTCCCAACGTTTTCGTGTTGGCTGACTAGATCTTGGCAGAAGTCTGTCCAACTGAGTGTTCGGCTTTGTGTTACATTAAGACGGAGCGGAATTATGGGCTGGAAGCTGAACAGTAGATTACTGACTTATGGTTTTCGAAAAGTATATATAGCCAATGGTCCAGTTGCTTGAGAATGGCTGACTCCCGGTCTAAGAGAGCCTCAAATTCTGCTAGTAACAGTGGCGGCTAAACTTCGCCTCTGTTGAAACTTATTCCACCCATCAGCTATTTTTCTTAGCTGCGCGTACACGTCTGGTCTATTGATGAATGCACACCGATTCAAAATCATTTCCATGCCCAACGGCCTGTCAGTATCACACTTGCGAACTATCGTGACGCCATCTTGCGGTCCGCCACTGATTCTGATTGTTGCGCCTGCCTGGGACAGTGAATTACTACTGAGGCAACCAAAAGCCTCCTGTCAATCCGAAAAAGTCATAGCAGAGGCTGAATTCCCTGTGCTGGCGAATGCGGCCAAGGATCCGGACGCAAGCTCCAGGTTGTCAAGCGCGCAAGATGTGGATAGATTGGCGCCAACATGTGGAAATGTGTAGAACACTCTAGCCTACGATCGTAGATTGTAGAATATTCTAGTAATATGTAAGCATGACGCAATTGGGTATTGGGTGGAATGCCTAGAAGGCTCCAGAAGGAAATGACTCAATCATATATAGAGGTCATAGGAACCTTCAGTCATGTATAGGTTTGTTAACTTCAGTTGCCCAGATTCACAGCAGCTTCGTCTGTGCAAATATCCTGCCTAACAGTATCTTCCGAACTTACTTTTAACTTCGGATTCTATAAATTGAAATGGAGACGAGAGGAAACCCCCTAGATTACCTGGCACTGAATGACGGCTACGAAAGTCAAACAGATACTCGCGGTTCTAGTCCAATTCTAGAGGCCCAGACCCTGGTTCATCATCGTCGCACTATTCCATCGGTCAGTCAGAGTTAGAATTGATCCAATTCTTCAGCTTTCCGACTCTGAAATTCTCCCTTCCGAATCGGTATCACAACCGCAAAGTCTCAATTCGATTATGGCGGGTCGTCAGTTAGTCAGAAGGGCCCAAAAGAATCATGGTTTTGGCAATATTTCACCTGTACGGAAACACGCAGCGAGTGGGTTGACAACCGCAC
>NW_027118219.1:0-18967 GCF_038497915.1 Lipomyces doorenjongii | reverse complement strand
CCTAGATCAACAGAGCTCTCGATGCTCGATTGGGCGGTGTCAAGCAAGATATTCTCCATCGGCTCATCTCCTTCGTAGCCATCATTCAATGATAATCAACCGCTTCCTTTCGGCGGGTTCGCGTCGGAGGATCCATATTTTCCCAGTTGTCAAACGAAGACGACCGCGTTTCACGCGTTGTCAGGGTAAACACTCGTTGTCAGGGTAACCTTTTCACGCCATACCTAATCAGGGATTCGATTACTATACGATTACTACACGATTTTTAGGTAGACTATACGATTACTTTACGATTAGGTTCTCAGTTTTGCGATTAACTTTACGAATGATATGAAATTTTGACGGTAGCGTCATCGTATACACCCCTAATAGCTTACACATTTTAGCTGGCTATTCTAAAGTTATAGTTGCAGTTTCAACACCCCTTACGAAGTGGAATTTATCGTGATGTAAACCCATTGTACGATAGGGACAATCTGAGATCGATCACTGAAATCAGACACAAAACTTCACTACAGCGTGTTCCACTACTTCAATAACATCGCAGTAATAAATGTGAATTTCCCGGGTACCCTGACCTCAAGAGCGAGTCGAAACCTCCACATTATTACCATCGGGGTCAAAGATAAACGCGGCATAGTAGTCGGGCGCATAGTGTTCTCTAATGCCCGGTCTTCCATTATCTTGTCCACCATTTTTAAGAGCCAATTCATAAAACTGTTGAACTAGCTCTTTGCTATCCGCGCTGAATGCGATGTGGCTCATGCCAACCGGTTTGGAAGGATCGTATGCGAAGCCGAATTGATTGGCGTAACCGGGACGCTCGTAGCCGACGTACCCTTGTTCTTCTGAAAAATGATAGAAGTTAGCTAATGTTAGAACAAAATGATCACAGAATAGGTCCTACCGAAGTCATTTTTGACTTCAGCGCCCAGGAGTGTGAGAAGAGGCTCGTAAAACGCGCGAGTCTTCTTAATATCCTTGACGTAGATGGCAAAATGGTCGATGAGGGCTTTGGGTGCCATTGTGTATATCAAGACTTAAATGCGAGTCATTGAAGCAATTGATGCGACAGAGTGGCAGGTTCTTGGGGCTCCTCTTTATATTCGATTATTGAAATGAAGGCTCACGAGCGAGAAAAGATCGGAGATCGAATTAGTCATAGTGCTTGGCGTTGAACTCTGTCCTGTGTTCTTTTTGAGTGTGGGAGCACGCGTCAAGAAAAAAGCCAAATACGTCAGACACACGAGGTCACGTGATGTGCAGTGCAAGTATTTCACACGTGCATGATGGCTAATCAGAGACGAACACAGCCTACGTTGTAGCGTTCTAATTCGGATCTTGTTTATGTGCATAGAATCTTGGCCAGGCCACAGGTTCCAGTCCGTTGGCTGCAAGTCTGCGGTATGTCGGAATCTATCTGTGACAAGTGACCTCAGTAGTATATCGATCCTTAGTTGCTGTAAATCGTATTCTCCGACATCAACTGATTTATAAACTGAAGGACAAGATTGAATCTTACTTAGTCGATATGTCACAATTGAATGAATATAATAAAACACAATGGGAAGGTCCTCTGTTTCTCCTCCTCTCCTCACAGCCTCCGCACTCCGCATCTTCGCTTCCCTGACACGTTGACCCCTGAGAAATGGTCATCTGGTCGCACAAGGTTTTCGCAACGCGTGGGCATCGATTATGACGAGACCATTGCCCCCATAACAAGCATAAAATCGATCTTACAATAGGTTTCCTAGATGGACAACTCAGTGCGACAATATATATCCGACAACCTCCTGGCTGTTAAGAAAGGGAGTTCTGCATCTGGCACTTATTGCGCACTGTCATCAAAGACGCTCCATGCTTGTATTAGACGGCCACAAAACGCCAAATTTATCCAAAACGTTATAACACACTAACACATGCCTGAGTCGTTCTCTGTCCTTGCCAGGTTTAGGGTCCGTGCTGTCGTCGCACCTGCCGTCATGCGGCTCCACTCGTGCAAACTATCACACGGCGAGCCACACCAAACAGGCGCAGTGCTCCGCGGCACTATCACACCCGAGCCGCACTGCATTAACTGCCGTCGGGCATTTGTAACATGCGTTTGATTCTACGGCCTTCGGAATGATACCGGGAATTTTATGGGGAATGTGCGTAAAACGACCGTATTGAAATTGTATATACAAACGCCGAAGGGCAAGAGGTGGATAAAAAGAGCCTCGTTCCAGCCCTTAAGCTCTTCGGATAATATTCCAAAATCTCCACCTTTTCCTACTCAAGATGTCCTTTATTCCAGAGCAAAGTAACTATCCCCGAATCGGCCTGTCGGTTCCCAAAATGAAATCTTTTTACGAAGTCGTCGTGGTGGGCAGCGGCTATGGGGCCGGAGTCGCTGCCTGCCGCATGGCTCGTACGGGCCACTCGGTAGCTGTACTTGAAAAGGGAATCGAGCGTTGGCCTGGCGAGTTTCCGGAAGATATCACCGACGCAAGTCCAGAAGTACATATTTCGGCTCCGGATCAGAATGTCGAGATGGGAAAAGGAAATGGCCTGTACCATCTATATGTCGGGGACGAACAAAATGCCTTTGTAGGCGAAGGCCTCGGAGGTACAAGCCATCTCAATGCCAATGTTGCCCTCCGTATGGACGATCTCACTGAGCGTATGAACATTTGGCCTCCCGAGATTAAGGCGGAGGGTCTTTCCAAATATTACGACCGCGCGGAGCAGATGCTTCGTCCTAACAAGTATCCTGAGGACTGGCCTCCGCTCAAGAAGCTGTCAACCCTTGAGAGACAGGCCAATCAGCTGGGGCCCGACTACAGTAACCGCTTCGGACGCGCTCCTATCACCGTCACGTTCGATAATGGGCTTAACGCGGCCGGTGTCTATCAGAATGCGTCCACACTCACGGGTAATGACTGCACTGGGATCAACGACGGGAGCAAGACCACAACACTTGTCACATATATAGCAGACGCCTGGAACCATGGCGCAGAGATATTTTGCAGCTGTGAGGTTACTTACGTCAAGTACATCGAATCCACCAAGAAATGGGCTGTGTTCTTCAGGTGGCTGCAGCCTGGGCGTCAGGACTTTTCCGAAGAATTTGCCACCCAGCCGTTCTTTGTGTTGGCGAACACAGTGTTCCTTGGTGCCGGCACTTTAGGATCTTCCGAAATCATTACTCGTAGTAAGGCAATCGGCTTACCTGTGAGCGATAACGCGGGAAAGTGGTACTCAGGCAATGGCGATATTCTAGCCTTTGGCTACAACTTGAGTGCAGGCGAGTGCAATGCCATCGGCGTGGGTCCCAATGACCCTAAGAAGCGACCTGTCACTGAGCAAGTCGGTCCCTGCATCACGGGCATTATTGACATGCGCAACAACCCGGAAGTACTCAATCGATACGTCATTGAGGAGGGCGTCGCTCCTTTCGCAATGTCGGCGTTTCTTCAGACCTTGTTCAATTTGACTCCACACAAGGTGCGACCGTACAGGAATCCTGTAGAAGGAATTGCGGCCAAAGCTCGTGAGATTCAAAGCAGATTCGGTGGTCCTTTTGTCGGAGCACTTAATCGCACCATGATGTACTTGATTATGAGCCACGATGATAACCAGGGCATTCTCACTCTCGAGAACGACAAGCTGCGCATCGCGTTTGAGGGAGTCGGAGACACCTCGCGTGTTCGAGAATTGCACGAAATGCTGGCCCAAATGACAGTCCAGAATGGCGGGGAATTCGTCCCGGGACCTTTCTACACTCCGATCGCATGCAATGGACTCATCACTGTACATTCCATCGGAGGCTGCGTCATGGGTACCGATGGCAGCAACGGTGTCACCAATCATAAAGGACAGGTATTCAAGAATAGTGACGGCAAAAAGAAGACCGAAGTTCACACCGGACTCTACGTGGTGGACGGCGCGGTCATTCCGGCCGCTCTCGGTGTAAATCCGTTCCTCACAATCACCGCCGTCGCAGAACGTACCGTGGAGTTCGCGGCCAAAGACCGAGGCTGGGTCATCAGTCCGCGCCGAATCACCCAGGCAATTAATTTCAAAGCGCCTGCATACGCGCCGCCTAGGCCACTGCAGCCTATTCCTAGTCAAGGCGGCATCGCATTTAGCGAAGTCATGAAAGGATACTTTGGGACCAACTTGCTGAGCGAGGACTATCGTACCGCCGAGTGCCAAGGGCGCTCTAGTTCATCTACCATGGAGTTCTTTCTGACAATCATCGCTTATGACCTGCGCGCGCTAGTATTGCTTGATGACCACTCGGCGGACATTGTCGGGACAGTTAGCTGCCGTGCGCTTTCTGCGGACCCTCTTCTTGTTTGTGGCGGAAGCCGCTTTCGTCTTTTCAGCCGTGACCTGAATCATGTCAGTACTGAAAATCTGGCCTATGACCTGAATCTGCTCGCGACAGACGGAAGCAAGTACAAATTTGAGGGTCATAAAATTGTCGACTCGAGGACGTTGCTCAATCCCGCCCTTGTCTGGAAGGCAACGACAACTCTTTATGTGACAGTCTCGGCGGGCGAGGACAAAGGTCACGTTAAGGCTGGAACCGTTTTGGGGCGTGGTATTCTCCACCTCGGAGTAAGCGATTTTATCAAAGAGCTTACTCGTTTCGCCGCCTGGGCTAACCTGCCCGAAAATGTTACCATCCCGACTGGCTTAGCCACTCTCCGACAGCAGCTGGCCTCATTCCAGATAGGCGCGCAGTTTGTGATATACTTTGCCAGGCATGTCGCCGAGCATTTCCTCCCACCGATGCTCCAGTATCCTGGGTCTAACAAGGACATGACATATGCCACCACGAGCACCACGCATGAGCAATGGTATGCGCCGACGCAAGACGGCGGCAGTATTCGCATGCACAGGTGGAACGCGGGCCGGAAGGGTCCCATATTGCTGGTCCCTGGAGCCAGTGTCACCTTTGACATTTTTGCAACAAACCTGATTCCAACTAACTTTGTGACATTCCTCACCGACCATGGCTACGATGTCTTCTCTGTAGATCACCGACTCTCGCCTACAATTCGCGCGTCGATGGGTCAGATTGCGATGGAGAGCGTTCGCTTTGATGTCGAAGCAGCAGTTTCCGAAACCAGGCGCTGCACAGGCTGCACCAAGATCTCGGCTGTCGTTCACTGCGCCGGTAGTATTGCGACATTTATCGGACTCCTCGATGGGACTATTTCGGGCGTTGGGCATATTGTCGCATCACAAGTTGCCATGCACCCCATCGCAGCTAGTGTGAACTGGGTTAAAGCACACCTCCACTTGGCGCCTATTGTCAATCGCGTCTTTGGGGTTGATTATCTCGAGGTCAACAGCACGCCACGTGGTCTGAAGCAACTAGCAATCGACCAAGTCCTGCGCCTCTACCCTGTTGGGCAGTTCAGTGAAGTTTGTGGCTCGACTGTGTGCCATCGCAGCAGCCTCTGCTTTGGTCTTTTGTGGCACCATGATAACTTGAACGATGCCCTCCATTCCAATCTCGACAAGCTCATAGGCGGAGTGAATATGACTGTACGTCCTTTCAATGCTAGATGAACTGCTGCTGACTGTTTACAAGACCCTCAGGCAGCTCATTGACATGACCATCAAGAATGAGCTGCTCAACGTTAGACGCGAAAAAGTGTATGTGACGCCCAATAATGCGCGCAAACATTTGAAGTGAGTAAATTTAACGTGAGGTGTTAATCCGTATCTAAGTCGTGGCTAGCTTCCCCATCAGCTTTATCCACGGCGACAAGAATCAGACTTACGACCTTAAGTCAACCGATGCCGACTACAGCTTTCTGCGAGATGTCAATGGGCCCGATCGGTACCGTCGCAAAGTATTTCAGGAGTACGGCCATCTCGACACGTGGTTTGGTGTCCAAGCTTCCAAAGTGAGTAAACCCATTCCGTCGATAGTCACGCCACCGCTGACTTTAGCAGGACATCTACCCTTGGGTCCTTGAAGACATTGAGTACTGGGCAGGCAAGAATAAAATCGGATACTTAACGTGAATATTTAATGTGAAAACCAACCTCCTGGTACAGAGGGTAAATAGGTCTACGGCACGATATGAGATGAGCTGAGCTGGGCAAAGCGGACCAAGTAGATCAGGTGAAATGGGAGTCAGTCTCTAAACGAACGACGACGTAGGGCTCTTAGGTAGGGTAGTATGTTCGTGCACGTAATATAGTCACTGCCATGTGCAATACAGTAGAACCCCGGTTGACCCGATGCAATATTTACGCCCACTTCTTATCCGCTTAGCGAGGCTACAGTTTGTTGACGTAATATTCTCTAACATTAGCCCGAATTTGCAAAGGAAAAATCCGCTTACAAGGTTGTCGGTTCATCGGCTTAACTCCAATATCAGCAAGACCTGGACTAGGATGACCGGAAGCATCATACGGATAGAAAGTATTCCAGCGAAGGATGTATTTTAAATGGGACGGACCGGGTGAGTATCAAGATTTTGCCTCTGGTTAACACGAATCGTCTGCAAAACGGATCAGACTCGGATCGTACGAGTTGTGGCTCGGGCCATGCGAGCACAAGCGGTGCCCCGACACAGCCCAAAAAATTCACAACCTCTCTCCATAATAATTTGCAATTTAACTTTATTTATGTGTGTTATCCGTGGATATCCATGACTAATCAAGATTTTTGTAATAATTGATTATATTTGAGCACACCATAGCAAACAACATATATTTCTACATGACTGCAGGTTCCTATGACCTCTATATATAATTGAGTCATTTCCTTCTGGAACCTTCTAGGCATCCCACCCAATACCCAATTGCGTCATGCTTACATATTGCTAGAAAATTCTACAATCTACGATCGTAGGCTAGAGTGTTCTACACATTTCCACAGAAAGTCAAAGGACACGCCCAAGTACCGGTCGAGACTGTGATGGAGTACACAAGTCGTGATCAGCACGTCCTCGTCTTCGACCTTGATTCGGATGCGCCAAGAACTGTCTCGTCCAGTATCGTCCTGCACTCCGGCCCACATATCCCTGATGCGCTTTTCAGCACCTTCCCCGAACCGAGCAACTGCCTTTCGTCTGAGCAGGCTGAGAAGAAGCGCTGCGTGGGCCGCACCCGTTGTGAAGACAACAATGGGCATCTGAGATCTGTTTGTTTCAGCGCTGAACCATTTAGCATGGTAGCTAACCAAGGTAGGCTTCGAGTACTCGGAGGCAGTTATTAGACGTCAGGACTTGCATTGGCTGCAATACAATAGGGGAATTTACTCGGCGCCTGATGGTGCCTGGAGACCCCGCAGGGAGGCCCATGCAGTCCATGTAGAAAGCAATCGTTGTCTCCGCGATATGGTGCTACATGGCAATCACTTTTGGTGTATCCCTCAGGATCGTCTAGAAATTCTGCAGAATATCCGAGAGTCCGGTGGTGATCGTGCCTGCCAGAAAATGATGTTGTAGAATACGCGCTCGTCAATGACAACGATAAGTATCTCTCGGTGTCGACTTTGAGTTTGGCAATGCAAGCAAGGTAGATCACGCACCTACTTCGATCCGTCGTCGGGGCCCAGCCCTTGTCTAGGTAGCATGTGAGAGCAAGCTCCTTCGACAGGTACCGCGCGAGCGCTTGCGGAAGTAATTGATAAACTTGCAAGTCAGGGGAAACCATGTTCATGTACATACTTGTAGCCTTATTTATTCTTCTCGTCTTGCAGGTCAAGCTTTATTGCCCGAGACTCCGGTTAAGTTAGACGATAGCCACCGGGAGGGTCTTAGCGGTGTTGAAGTACAGCCCACCCCGACTAGAGTTGCGCAGGAAGTTGACATATAGCTATGCACGGGCCGATTTCGCCACGGCATGTCCGATGACTGATTGGTCTAGCTTCATTCAGCTTGTGTTGATATCCACAATAATTGTACCTCAGAGACTGCGAATGAGTATATACAGAAGCCAAGACATCGAAGCTTTGATACTACACACAAGTCGAGTTGGTGGACGTTGCACATTCATTCTCTCGGCGTTTCTCTCATTTTGTTGTCAATTTAAGCCTTGCCGAGCAATGGCGCACTGCAATCTCGCGACCGAAATGGACTGGCATGGGTGGCCGACATTTCTTCGGGATTTCCGAGGCGCTTCGGGAAGTGAGTACCTTTCGATAAGCTGGGAATGTAATAGTCTGACGCAAAGTTCCTTGAATTTCCATACTATACCGTTTTCAAATTTACTCAATATTTAACATTCTAGTGATGCTATCAAAACAATCCATACAACTTATAGCCTTTACAGAGATGACAAGTTTACTTGCGTGCGAATTGCGGCGTGAGTCACTTAATGTTGAATCACGGATCAGACGGACTACGGAATTTGGGCATTGCAAACGTTTGCGGAACGATTGACGGCCTGGCGATGGAGATAACGCACTTTCTGAGGTACACAAAGGGTATCTGTCACTTTCGTTGAACAAGGTTGTGTCCATACGGAAGTTGTAGTCGCTGAGATTGAGGGCTTATCTATCTGTTAGCACAGCTCCATTAAGTGCCGGCTAAGTCTTCTATCGGTCTACCATGATTCTTATCGGAATTCCACGTTCGTATCAATTTATAAGGCTGACCGACAGACACAATGGCAATTCTTCACGAGCAAATTAAGTATTAATCCCTCACCTAGGATAATGCATTCGCATTTTTAGGCTTTAGGTGCTGGAACGTGCATAGCTAGTCTTTCAGTCTCTTGCAAGCGCCTTAGTCTTGTTACCAACTCTAACTAAATTCGAATAGGCGATGCACGGTCGCGGTGCTTATGTGTTGCGCTACGATAAGAATGGATACCCTTCTCCCAGCTATCGTTAATTTCATTCTATCTGCATCAGTAACCTGAGTGCCAATATACATGCTAAACCCCAATTAGCAACCTACATGGCTTACTGTAGTGATTGTGTACAAAACGTATCACGAAACAGTTGGCTCGATGGAGTTAAATATTCAGCCATCACCCCTAATTTTAATCTTTCTTCTGGGCCGATTTTCTATCGTCCCCCCGTTATTATCCTGCGAATATATTTGCATTTGCGCCAATAGCTCAGTATGCGTATTGTGAACAGATTTGCAGAAATAATCGACTGGTATCCGAAGGATATGTCGAAGGAAGAGCGTCACCTTGTATTCAAGATTGATTGGCTCGTTCTCTCCTTCACATGCATTTCCTACTTCACGAAGAACTTGGATGTGTCGGCTCTTACTAATGCGTATATTTCCGGCATGAGGGAGGATCTCAACCTTGTTGGCAACAGGCTGAACTATGCGACCTCTATGTGTAAGGCACTCAGTGACTACCTCATTCATATCACTAATTAACTCTACTTAGACTACGTCGGCTACGCTATTTTCCAGATTCCTTCCAACATTGTTCTAACCCGTCTTCCGGCAGAGTATTATCTTCCGGCATTTGAGGTTTTGTGGGGACTTTTCACCCTTGGCACGGCATTCATCACGTCTTATAACCAGTTGCTGGTTATGCGTTTCTTCGTCGGATTCACTGCTACTGCATGCTGGGTTGGCAATATGCATATTGTGAATTCATGGTACACTCGTCAGGAGCTAGGGAAACGTAATGCTATTTACGGATGTGTCTCCCCTGTTGGAGCCATGTTCGCTGGCTATCTGCAGTCAGCCGCATACACTAACTTGCGTGGAGTGCGTGGTTTGGCAGGCTGGAGATGGCTCTTCATCATTTGCACGATCATCACCATTCCATGTGCTCTTATTGGTGTCTTTTTTTGCCCTAATGTACCGGACCGTACTCGCTCCAGATGGTTTACTGAGCGCGAGAAGCAGTTGTGTGTTGACCGTCTCCTGAAAGACGGATTTGCCAAGACACGTGGCGTTGACCGTACGCTTTTCAAGCGGATATTTGGTAATTGGCGTATCTATGTCTTCTTTGTGGTTGCAAATATCTACTGGCTGACTCCTTATCCTTCTGGGCTGCCGTACACCCTTTGGCTGAAGTCCAACCCACAGTACTCTGTTCCTATGGTCAACAACCTTGCTACAATTGCACATGGTGCTACAATAGCTTCGACCATGGTCTGCGGGTTTTACTCTGATTGGCGCAAGAACAGATGGGAGCCGATTTGCTACGGTGGTGTCCTAATATTAGTTTGCAATATTCTGCTCTTGGTATGGAAGATACCCGATGGAGCGAAGTTTTTTGCTTTCATTGGTCTTGGCGTTGCCAATGGTGCTACAAATTTGCTCATGCCGTGGTTAGCGGAGTTCATGTCGCATGACCTTGAGGCCCGTTCAGCATCTATTGCAATTGTTAATGTAGGATGGGTGGTGATTAACTGCATAGTGCCTATTATTGCCTGGCCAACTTTATCGGCCCCCCGATACCGAGGCGGTTATATTTGGTCTACCACCATGGCAGCGATTCAGATTTTCCTCTTGCCTCTTCCTGTGATTATGGAGCGACAAGAGAAAAAGAAAGGCATTGACTTCAGGCGCAAGGTCCTCGAAGAGAACGGAATGGTTCTGGCTGGTCTAGAGGAAAAGGGTAATGCTGTTGGTGATGATCAGTCATTCGAGGAATCTGGCAAGGTGGTGAACGAAAAGGAGGTTCAAGTGAATGCAATTGCTGTCTAGATTGTGTCCCGTTGCTTCGTGATATTTTCTTTTGATCGTCTGGTGGCGCGTTTCTACACAAACATGGAACAGACTTTGTCTAGCTTTTGCAGAGTTCATATTAAGTGAATTTTTAATTAAATCGAAGATGACTACAAGAAAGTGAACCCTACAGGCGTATGCAGCCAAACTTTAGAATACCGCCTGGGTGTTTCGTCACCGTAGCTGTTGACATAGCCTGAGACAGAGACGACGGTAATTGATCAATATGTGAATCGGGGATCGCCAATAACTCGCCGTCCAGTTGTGAGAGGATGTCTGAGCCTGCGGAGTCATTCAGGGCTGTAGGCGGATAGACGGATAGGCGGATTTGGCGGATAATTCGTATAAGTTATTTTCTAATTAAATTGAAAATCAGTCGAAATATGATAACGTTAGGGTCTTAATAGCCCTAACCATCGGTTCGCACTATGTCGAACAATATTATTAATCTGTATCATACTCGATGGCATACACGCTCACATGTAGCGGGGATGACCCACCAAATAAGTTGGGTCCGTTACATACAGCAAGTCCATTTAAGAAATTCAAATATGATGTTAGTAAACTTTGCGAAATTTTTAAAGAAATTAGATATATTTAATAACTATTCACTAATGAATTTAGCAAATTTTTAAAGGCGGATGGCGGATTTGGCGGATCCGTATCCGTGATAATCACTTTGATATATAATCTGGTATATGTAGAGGTCTATTCAATTTAAAAATAATTCCGGGTGCACCCGACTTAATGATAATACAACCACCCCATAATTTAAACTCACCTGCCCTAGCTGGTTGCATAAAACCCCAAGATCATAATTTTCCGTCTAGTTCTAGCTATGAATAAAAGCCTCTTGTCGATCTTACACAAACTCTTATAAATAGACTATATCTAACCATCTTGAGGATATACTAAGCCACCAATAGCTCTTACATTGTCCATCAGAGTTAACATAAAAAGAGTCTCATCAAGCGGCAATAATGAATTATTCTCTCGTCCATTTAAGATGTCTAACGCCGTTGCGTCAGCTTCATAATAAAATCCAAACCCAACGTGGCTGAAACTCAAACTCTCATCGCGTTTACTTTCATCTTTGTGCCTGACGAAATAGTGTCAGGGTATGACGCCGCCTGGCCGCTAACAATAATACTTCCATGAGAACCTTAGATTCGCATAAATTCCGGTGCTGTTTTATAACACAGGGAGCACGTTAAAATACCCCGCCTAGGAGTTTTACCTGGATAGGTCAAAATAATAGAGGTAATATAGTCCATACCATCAACAACTGACTGACTTGCTGCAATGCTAGGCTGCGTGGATTCCAGACCCAGCCCTGTGTCAAGGATAATCTTGCCTAATGTGAATGCGTAAATGCGATAATATTTAGCAAATAGATAGAGGTGTTAATTAAAATTTGTCTTTATAACGACACGGCAGTGGCTTGAGTCATTCGAGGCGAATAATGTAAGGCTGGGTGATCTAGATAGTGCATAACTAAAGATAGATGGATATATTAGCATATATCATTGGACTGGCAGTAGCCTACCTAATGTACTGCGCCACAAGGCGCCCTTGCTCCGCGGTATGTACTGTACGCGGGAGTATTAAGGACGAAAAGCTTGGAATGTACTTCACTTAGCATTATTTACTATAGGTAAATCAGGTAAGAAACCAAGACCGGCTGGTAGACTTTACTCGCGAGTTATGGAAGTACAATACAAGAGGTGAGGCATAAAAATTAAAATGAGAATCGGGCACTAAATTATCGTTAATAGAGGAATCTTATCATCTTCGACAGGATCAAGCTGGATTATCCGCAATCTACAGGCCCATGTAATCGACCGTCGCGCGGATGGCCATACTGACGGTTATAAGCTGAACAGCGAAGACATTCGCCAATTCCCTAATTCGTGGTCTCATTTTGCAATCGCCGGCTTCTGACGAACACCCAAGCTAGGAGGATATTGTCATTATGATATTTACTCGACACGGTTGTACATCTTCACAGTGGCCGACGGTATGTACCAGTAAACAACCTGGCGGACAATAAAGGACTTGATGCAGAGTCGCCACATAGATTGAGAAGATCAATAAGTGTGTTTAGAGCAGACGTAAAATCAGCATAACTACTAAATACCATCTTCACGACACAAATATCTCTCGATTTACGAATCCATCAATTGATACGTTTGTGCTGCCTTCGAATTCACCACCAAGCTTAACAAGTCCGGCCGTGAGTAATGTCCCACAGTATCGATCAAGGCTTTGGCATAATCTATGTCCCGGAGATCGATATCTGTCTGCATAATGCCTTCTTTTCCTGCTGGCCAAGGTTCGCACAGCTGTTTGCCATCTGGACCAAAGATCATAGAGAAACCCCCACCAGGCTAAAGCAGACAGACCATTAGCTCAGAATTTCCACTGCTGGAATCGGCGTGGGTACTTACTGCTTGAATAACCTTTACACCTAGAAGGTTTAATTTTTCGAGATTTCCTTCTGTAATAACCTGAGTAGAAAGGATAACAAAAGACTGGCCCTCAATAGCTAAGAATTGACTTGCACGGAGACTGGCTTCTGCCGTCTCATGATAGGGCCACTTTAGCTCTTTGGGATCTGGCAGCGGAAACATCGGGGGCCACGAAGCAACATGTACCTGAACTCCCTGGCAATACTCGTAGTATCGCAGGAGCGGTTGCAGATGCTCCCAGCAGTTCAGACCGCCGACCTTCCCAAATGGTGTGTCAACAACCGATTTCAGTGAGTCCGCTTGTCCATCGCCCCAGATAGATCGTTCGACATGCGTTGGCTTAACCTTTCGGCGATGGTGCACAATCTTGCCTTCGGTAGAAATGAATGACTGAGCAATATAGAGACTTGCTCCATCACGCTCGCTATATCCGAGCACGACGAAAATGCCAGCTTCTTTGACGGCTGCGCAGATGCGTGCCATCTCAGGAGAGGTTCGTGACATGGAATTGGCCATGTAATCATGCATCAGCTCTGTGCTTTCGACGACGCTTCTGGTCCATATTATCCTTCATGCACGCATGAGCGGGGTTCTAGGAAGGAAGGCTATAGCTTAGACAATGTTAACATACCATGGATAGCCAGGAATCCACACCTCTGGGAAACCAAGAACATTGACTCCGTCCCGACTGGCTTGCTGAATCAGTTGGATCGTCTTGTCTACACCACCTTGGAGGTCAATCCACGCAGGCTCCGCCTGGACGGCTCCCACTCTGATTTTCTGTGTCATAATGAAGTTACAAGTAAGATTCGATACAGAATCTATCTCCTGACGAAGTGAGTAAGAAAGCTATCGGTATGTCGTTGACCCATGGGGCGCTTTTCATGTTATCACACACTGTAAAACACCTCTTATCTTCGTATTGCATGCCGCTTCGAGCCTCGTACCCTAATTTTGCGATATGACCCGTGCAAAGGGCTTGAATAATTTTTATCAACGCGGTGGGACCAACGCCCGAAAGAGGTCTGGATCCATGTAACTGGATTGGTAGTTCGATGCGGGTACGGAGGTACCGATTTTGGGTCTAGCCTGCTCCCTTCAGTCTTATCGGAATTGGGGGTTAGGGTTGGCTTAATTCGAGTACAAGTCGACTTGAGTGCACTTGGACTCTGCTCGGGTAAACTTCGCTCCGCTTGGGATTCAGCGAAGTCAACTCGAGTCTTACTTCACTTCACTTGATCTGTCACTGGAGAACTTGACTTTGGACGTTGAGCAAGGGCAAGTTTAGTAATGAACTTCGTGTTATTTCGCAATCGTTGATACACTTATGGCTCATACGAGAGCAGAATATGGCACAATTCACTATCTCTAGTCCGCAAACGCTTCGAGCACGCGTAAACTACGTCCCGGCGATTCCGCCAAGAGCACACGATATCTCCACTAAGCCGGCTGGTCCCCGTGCACCCAAAACTGCCGACAGTACCAATCATACCAAAAAAGGCGGTCCACTGACCCAAGAGGCCGACCTCAAAACTTCTGAAGCAGTTCTAACTCCTGGATGTAGACAGCTACGACATCCTCGTAGGGTTCCTTTCTTTCACGAGCCCTATAGCAAAAAATTCAGACCGTACTCTGATCTTTGGTCGGAGCCGCTCTGGTTGCAGTTTGTGGAGCCTGTCCTACCAATTGTGTTAGTCGCCCTTACGGCTCGAGTCAGTGAACAAAAGTCAATGGCAAAACCCATACAAGGCAAAACAGTTTGGACAGAGTCGCTTGGTCGATGTGACTCTGCAGCCGCACACGACCCTCTGCAGTTTTTCTACATAGCGAGTTTCTCTGTGACAGTCACTGGACGCGAGTCACTACGACAGTTTACAAGAACAGCTTGTACGATTTATTACTACTACACGTCTGTTGAATCATAGCAAAAGAGCAACAGAGCAAAAGGTAAATAGCAGGCGGCAGGCCTCTATGCCAAATTACGCGCTAGAAGACACTGGCACAGCTTGACCCGTGTAGCCCTCTCTAGATTGGCGAGCTGTTTTTCTCTCTTGGCTGCCTCAAGATTGCGGGACTCCGATACCTATGGTGAATGGAACTACCGTTAGCAATTGCGCCCGGAACAATTTCACCAAGGCAAGCTTGATGCTTTGTACATTGCCAGTGAAATGAAAATAGCCGATCTATTCTTCAAAGAATAGCTCATTTTTGTCGTTCAGACATCTTACATACCGGCGGCACCTCGATTGAGTCCCCGCGGTCTCGAGTGAAGATGTTGCTATATCTTCGCCATTGGCACGATATTTTCTGAATTAACTACCGTGTGTTGCACTCCATTGACAAGCTCGTCCGCCCCGGCTGAACCAGGGTCAGTATGAAAATACTGTAGCAAACAATTCATCTGCTCGGATGTAAACGCTGCAACTTCAGGCGTACACAGTTTGATATCAGCACCTAATCCAGCCAAGTCTTCCACGGAGGACATCGCGTTGACTCCAGAGTGTAACGCCTCTAAGCCGGGGGCGGTCTTTTGCAACGTGGTATTTCAACACAAGCTCAAAGGTTCGTGGGAAAATGACTTCTAGGATCAGGTGCATTACGTCCACCGGAAATGACCGCGGCCAGTATAATGTCGGCACATCGAGCAGAGGCGGTCGATCAGATATGCCCAGGTTCTTGTACATATATCGATTTTGTAACACATGACAAGTATCAATATCTTCTTTCATGGCGTACCTCATATTGAGTTGACGAACGCCGTTGGTGTCCGACTCGATAGAGAGGAATGGATAGTAATTTTGCATGTTAGGGGCAACGACACCTTCAATAAAGCAAAAAGCGGCATGGTCTTCGAGCGTTATGGTCCTTCAAGCACATCAACTTGGCCATGGCTAATTGATCCCCGGTAACAAGACATAAGTGCAATTTTACTATTGACATGCAATTCTTGTGCTCATTCCACATCTTCATGCCATGCTTAAAGAACCCCTTGATTTTTTGTCGAAGCGGATTGAGAAAGGAAAGATGTCTTTGGGTATCTTTGGACCAGGGACCGTGCCAAACAGCAACGGGTTTTCTTTGTGGCATCGCACTGAAGGCGGCAGATTCAGGATTACTCCCATAATGAGCCAGGTCTGGCGAGGTTTTGTCTTCACTAGTTGCACGCCGTCAATCGACAGTGCCAGCGCAATCTCGGTGGCATCATTTAAACACCCGTCATTCCGAAGTTTGTTTACAATTTCACCATAGTACCGGTCGAATACTTCGACATGACTTTTGCTGGATATTCCTGAACCATTGTAGATAAATGCTTCTAAGCAAATATGGCGGGGATCCTTGGCTCAAGAGGAATATAAGTGAATGCCTTGTTAGGCTTGAGCCACGCACGGACAGGCACAGTTATCGATGAGCTTCCTGCAGCTGCGAAGCGACTGAGGAATTTGTTCAACAGCAAAAACACAATGTGATCAATATTGTGCTTGACTTTTGTGAAAATGTGTAGAACACTCTAGCCTACGATCGTAGACTCTGGAAGATTCTAATTGTGTTCCTAGAAGGTTCCAGAAGACCAAGTCCCAAGTATATATAGAGGACTTAGGAACCTGTCTTTTGAAAGTAGTTCAAGAAGTGTGCTTTAATATATAGTTTCATATATATATTTACAACAACTTTGAATAAAGGCCACCGAATATTTTCGGTATCCGTCGAAGAAAGTAGTCGAACTGTAACATCTATTAGCACAGAATTAGGGGCTGCTTTGATAACTTTCTCACCGGTCGGTAGCTCTTGCAAAGTTAATGAAACTCTAGCCGACAGTGGCAGGTCATCAGTTGAAAGCAAATATGTAAGTATTGATATGACAATATATGTGCTCATTCACCACGTACCATCGGTTGAGTCATTTGACCGTTCTGTACGCATGTATAATATATCCAACTCTTCGTCGCCCGAGGGCTTATCGCCGCTTAATATGCTTTCTGCACTGGATTCCACATCTTCATCGTCACTGGCTACTCCGCTTCCAACAGCTTTCAGGGCTGTCGTTGCCATGGTCTTCATTGGTGCCATTGTAGTCGTCGTCATCATTGCCGTTAGAGTACACAAGTGTCGATCAATGTCTCCGCGCTGAGGAACGGCTGCAATATCATCGGTTAGGGATGTTTTCTCGCCGATCTGCTGGGATCCCGGGTCATCCCGGCAAGACGGACGAGGGTTGACTACTCTACTTGAAGTTTGAAAATACGCTAAACCGCGTCTCGACTTTGGTCTGCCGTAAGCAAGCTGAGAAAACAATCCGACAAATCTCCGGAGCCTTCTATTGCGATAGAAAGTCGTCGAAGGAACTTGCAGTCCCAACCCCGGCCGATACGGCGCATTGAGGTGACGGCCGCTTGAGCAGTTCACCGGACAATAGTACATTGAATTGACTCTAGGCATAATTTTGTTAAATAACTGTCAATCAGTCCTGAAACGAGAGGAGTATAGCACTGATGGGCAGCGGTGGTAATATTGACAAAGTTGTAGCTTGCCTTTTCCGCATATTCTACTACTTACCACAACCAAACCATGTCTGACAGTATCTCCTTGCCCCATATGCGACGTCAAGTTCAGTGTAGGTTGATGATGCTCATGCTTTGTTTCTGGACCTATGCCATGTAGGTTGTTACTAACAACTCGCAAAGCGTCGCGCCGCAACACTATCAAGAGAATTCAAGGAGCTGGCCAAATTGGTACCAAAATGGTGTTGAAGCGCCTCGGCCTATCACGCGAGACAAACATTGTTAGAACCGAAAAAGATATTAGCGTAATTATCTTGTATGTAGTAAATTTTATTTTTACTAACTTATATAGAGCTATCTCGACAGCTACGTCGAACTGTTTTTACCAGAATATAATAGACGCAAAATTCTTATGGCATCCAATGAAGCGCTTCTGGGATATCGGGACATTTGCCAGCCGTCATTTAGAATCTATTATCGGAATACTCCGGGTGGGCGGATAGTGTGATGTTGGGAATGTGTCAGAGGTGCATGGGAAGAGGTAGTGTGTTGAACACAGAGATTGCAACCGGCCATGGTAAGTTGTCTCTCGTGACTTCTTGAGATAAAAATACGTGTATGTGATCCTTACTTTCGGAGGTTTTGGCTTTGGTTCCTAGTCCTTCGGAGGATAAAAATTCCTGTCAGCTTGCAAGATGGTACTTGCAAGATGGTATGTCGTACTATTTTAAGCTTCTGTGGTGGATACATTGCTATTGACTTGTTGCGCTTGTTGATTTGCATGATTGTGTTCTGT
Source organism: Lipomyces doorenjongii (assembly GCF_038497915.1). Taxonomy (NCBI): domain Eukaryota; kingdom Fungi; phylum Ascomycota; class Lipomycetes; order Lipomycetales; family Lipomycetaceae; genus Lipomyces; species Lipomyces doorenjongii. Next base: position 543 of record NW_027118219.1, on the reverse strand, counting down.
TTGCCCTGAACCTTACGTCCCCAGTATTAGGCGCAGCGATCACGACCCTGCTGATCTCTGAATAGTTTGGTCTTTACGATCCGCTGGGTTAAATACGCAGTATACCATATCTATTACTTCTTTTCCGCAGATATCGTCTTTCTTTCTGTGTCACTCTGCTCTGCCTGTATTCATTGTTGGCTCTAGTTCTTTTCGGGTTTTACATTGCATCCCTTTTTGCAACCAGTTGTCAGCAGTTTTACGGTTTCATATCTTTGATAACGCTGCGGGTGGATGCGTGGAAATTGCTAGCGTCAGACCATCTGCGACTTCAGTTATTCTACCGCCTGATAATAAAAATAAAGCAGTTTATTGGCTGTGGCTGCTGATCCGGCCCTGTTTGGATTCTATCATTTTATGTAAGCTGGGTTCAGGGTAGTTCAGTGACTGTGGCTATATAATTATCCATATTTAAGCTTTTTCTTCGCTCCCAACAGTTCAGTTCCCCTTGGGACTTAGCCAAATTTTTTTGCCGCACAATTGTCCCAACGTACTTCCAGGGGC
>NW_027118218.1:0-19166 GCF_038497915.1 Lipomyces doorenjongii | reverse complement strand
ATGGATATTACGGATATGGATATGGATAAGCCAAAATATCTGGATACGGATATGGATATGGATATAGATATTTTACCTGGATATGGATACGGATACGGATATGGAAAAATTGGCCTGGATATTATCCATGCCGATCCCTAAAGATGATTTCTGTGCTGTATGAAAATCTCCAGAAAAAAGTCGGTCCTTCTCTCCGGTTTCGGGGTCTGGAGAGCTACGTCCGATGTCTCGCACATATCCTGAATCTGATCATCAAAGAGATCCTATCTGCTTTGAAATCCGGGACTGCAGCTGAAGCGTTTTCTGCATGTGACATGTTGAGCGGTCAAAATCCCCGGTACCCGGAAAATCTAGGAGTCCTTTCGAAACTTCGCATTCTCGCCGTCTGGATTGATCGCAGCCCTCAGAGAAGACAAAAGTGGAAAGAAGTTTGCCGTGCGGCTCATTACTATACAAATTCGCGCCTCGCGCCTTGGTTCAGCCCCCTGAACTTCACTTTACATATGTAGGGGTCAGGCATTGCTGCTAACCTTGATAGGGTTAGGGTCAGGATCAAGGTTAGGGGTCGGTGTCCCTGAGTCAGGGGTACACTAAACTCTAATGAAGGATAGTCGATGTGGCTCTAATCACACGACTATCACCTTGAACCCGCACTCACTAAGTGAGATCCAGCCCGTCGGCTCACCATCACTAGTGTCAAAGTATCATGTCGTAGAGAACATCAGGAGTGACTACCGTTTGCCTTGTGCAAACCAAAGAGCTTACACATTTACTATCTTACTATTAGGGTACAATTATCTTTTCAACATCCCAAGGATGATTACTCGGAAGCCCTGACCCTTAACCACAACATTAATCCTAATCGTCCTCCTTCAGTTGCTCGAAGTGGCAGTAATATTTCCTCTCAACCTCCTAAATCGCAGAGTCCCGTAGACCTCCGAATCTCCAATATTATTCTTCGAGTCCTGTGTCTCGAGAGGCACGCTCTCCAGGATCTCCCTTGTGAATGGCATAGATTTACCCTGCAGCTGAGCAAAATGTCCGTACGCAATCTCATACATCGGCCTGAATTGGCCGCGAGAGATGTTCGATATCTGCGCCCAGGGCCCGCCAACGAGATTCGCACCGCATCTGTATTCACATCGGTCATTAGTAACTTTTTCTCGTTGAGGAGTAAATGGTGATAATCTCAACGCCTTTCGCTTACCTATAAAAGCCGGGGTCATAGGGTACATCATTGCCCAGATTGTACTTGGCAGTGTATTCGTATCCCACCAGAAGCCTATCTTCAAGGAGATCCCAGTACTGCGCATCGCCCTGATTGGAGGCTGTCTGGCAGAGTTCTGCCATGTTTCCAAGACCGAGCTGCGTGTGACCCTGGTCACGTCCGGATTCGCTGCTTTGCCCAAATGAGTTAATGGTGCCATTCAAATTAGCACAAGCGAAATTCCTGTACAGGCTGAGACCTTCGTTGTACCTGCGAATGTTAGCACATAAATAACATTATTGATTAAGTGTAAGTAGCGGCGCACATAGTCTCATTGTCTAGAAAGACACCGAATTGCACCAGGGCTTTTTCGCCTGCCGATCCCCAATTTGCCAAGCTACGGAAAAATTGTTAGTTAGGTTAAGTTAGTTGTCTGTGAGTAGATGTAAGGGTATACATCCATGCTGATCACGTACAATGGGTATTTTTGGGTTGGAGATGGAGTCGTCTGAGACGCGGGTGGGTAGAAGATATCCAGGATCATCTTTTTAAAGACAGCAATCTCTGACTGATTCCAAGCATGATAATATTCTCTGATGATCTCGGCTGCGTTGACGAATTGTGGGCCGTAGAGTCCTGCGGTAAGTTGCGCGTCGGTACCATTGAGCAACTGGAGCGTGTTCGCCCAGCTAGAAAGAATTTCGGCAGATTTCGCAGCATGCGCTGAATCACCGGTTATGTAAAACCTATCCACAGTTCGTCAGCTGCCGATTCCCATACCGACAAAGACAAAAGATCGCAAAGGATGGATCTTAAGTGGTTCACTGATTCCTCACATGAGTGCATTTAACATGGCTGCCACACCATCAGAACTGAGCTGCGTCTTGCCAGGACTACCGCCAGTGCCGTTCCGGGTCACAAATGTCAGTGGTCCTTTCATGATATATGACGATGATGCAAGAGGGTCTTGAGACATGTTTAGAAATGCCGGATACCAAGGATCTCGCTTTTTTGCAACGCCATCCTTCATTCGATTAAGGTCATCTTCGGTGTGGAGGATGCTATAACAAATGTCAAAAATTTCTAGTCAATACTTCTGCAGGTCAAATGCGCAATACCCCGGATGGATGAACTTTCGACCACAGACACCGCGTTTCGTAACTGAATCACTCATTTCAACAGGGGTGGAAGTCGATCCTCCGATAAGCAAGAAGAGAAATATTTCAAAAAGAATTAGTGATGGCAGCATCTTAGTTCAGTAGACTCTCTATGTCCGACACCGTTTCAGGAGGACACTTAATGGGAGCCTTCAGAATCTCACGGTCATATTGGCTTTTAAAGCTAGAGTTTCATCAGAACGCCCCGCAAACATTGGAGGTCGCAGAGCGGGGGTGCGGTAAATCAGCGGAGACAGGTTACACTTGCGGGGTGAGGTTGAACTCTCGGAGGATGTCCGCGAGCTCCTCGGTTGCCTTCGACACATCGACACCCTATAGTGAATGACGCGAGGGATCAACTGCTGAGATTGAAGTGACTTTTCTTGAGCCTTTCAACTCCACTCTACAGAGTATCTGGGTTTTTTACCCTAGCCATGCAAAGTGAGTCACTCCCCGCACAGTTGAGTTGGTGCATGCGAGGCCCGAGGCCTCGCTTCTCTCACACATAAGGTGGCTGTGCGAGCTTCGAGGGAGCCCCAGCCCTAAACCTTGAAATCAAGTAATCCTACAAAGCAAATAGCAATGGGTGACTGCGCCGATCTACATTTTGTCGCACATCTGACCTACAGTCAAAGATGAGTAGGAATTACTTAAAGAGCGATCTATATTTGTGTACGCTTTCTCGGATTAAGAATATCAGAATTGTTACTCTACCGTAACATGAAATGTTCGCAGGAAGCAAGAATGTTCTTTATTAAAATTTAACTACTTTGATTTTGCGATCCGGGACGGCCTTGATAACTTCCTTACGTAATGGGCGCGAGCTCGTCATATACTCTCTTGACTCATGTTAAATCCCAGTCACCGCTAAAGTCGAGGTAGAAACATGCTCATGCAGGAAATCCTCAATCGCCTTCTCAAAGACATTCGTCCTGTCAACTGGCCAGTCACGTTCTCTGAGATGAGACGTTAGCTATTGAGCCAAAGGTGGTATACACCTTGCTAGGCTGACAACTACGTACCAACCAAAACGACGGACTACCGTAGTAATAGGAGTATCAGTCTTCACCTTCTGCGCTTTGGGTGTGGCAGTAGAAGAACCGGGATCGATCTCTACTGGACCATTCACATCACCGGCGACTACGAAGGTCTCAGTACAAATCGGTTCTGCCTCAGGGGGGCTCACGTACAGAATGAATCCCATGAGTGAAGGAAAAAGTTCCACCGGTAAAATATAGTATGTTTGTTTCGAGCGCGATCCCTCATTCGATTATAGTCATACTCTACGAAAAGTCGTGCACTTGGAGTAACGAAATAAAGGATTTTTTCAGGGCTGTAGGCGGATAGGCGGATAGGCGGATTTGGCGGATAGGATATCCGCCGCGGATACGTATCCGCGATCCTTTGGATTGGCGGATGCCGATGGCAGATACAAATCCGCCATCCCTCACATCGGCGGATATCTGTTACTGAAGATGGTCTCTCAGACCATTCTTCTTTTGGGAGGAACAGCTTATTGACATGCGTAATTGTGTAGCAATCTCGTAAGAGATTGCTCATGTGTCTTACGACAACCCTTAATGCAGTAACGTGAGCATGACTGTAACACATCAAGTTTCTCGTTGGGTACGGGCTATTATCCTTAGTAACGATAATACCTTTGATCGTACCTAAGTGAGGTGTGCATAAGCTATATTTAGCTTTGGTGGCTGAGCTCATAAGACCAGTTCCGCACTTCGCACTCTTATCAACTCTCATGACGTGTTCTCCTCTTTTAGTATTCCTGCATATGCCTTATCATAAACTTTATAGCTTACACATTTTAGCTGGCTATTCTAAAGTTATAGTTGCAGTTTCAACACTCCCCCACAACTATATACTGCTAGTCACCATAAATGTGTTCCTTATGCAAGGTTTATGAATTCATGCTACTCTGAATTCATATGCAACACATTCAACGCTATCCAATACAGTGGTAATAAAAATACATGCAACACATTCGTATATCCTTAATTAGAATGGCGAACAAATTGATAGTATAGCAATTATGTCAAGGTCTCCACCTGACTCAGGAGGGAAATATCTCCTGCAATCGCAGAAACCAAGCGCCACACTCCTCGTTGACAATCCCACGCAGTTCTGTTGTCAATGACATACCGGGCACATATTGCTCTTCGTCCAGATAATATTTGACTGCCACCTTAGCGTCCTTGCCTTGTCTTGTCATATCCAGAACTATAGCGCGGCTGTTATTGTCGTTGAACTAGTTCTGACGTCAGCTGTCTCCACTGGATAAGGGTAGCTATCATCATTGTCAGTTTGCAAAATGACAGCTTTTAGTATTTGGTTTTGTTAACGTAATCGAGGTAGATTTTGATAATGTATGCTGTCCCTTGAGAAGTGGTTGTATGGTTTTGTTAGCGATGGGGGTCTCCCTACTGTAGTTATTCCTAGAGGGCATTGCCAGGAGTAAAGCTAGCAATATTGTTTGTGAGACTCCGTAAGCCACATCCTGAACTGTGTGCCACTTGCCATCGCGCATAAGTATGGAAGACCCCCGCAGATTCCTCCGCAAACTGCAGATCCCCTAGCCCTTAGGATGACGAATGCACGGGGTCAGCCCCACCACAGTACGGAGGACTTCGTTCCCACGAATCGATGGGCCGGAGCTGCGCACCGGAATATTCACCCGCAGTTGTCCGAATGGTGGATTGTCCAAATCTGCTAATATAATGTGCAATCTGCACAAAGGGTTATCAGGAGGAATCGGAGTAGCAGTGCAGAGGATCAGGAAAATCACTGTCAAAGTAACAGTTCAAGGTATCCAACTTAGAGTCAGTGTATTGATTCAACTGAAGCCTGGCCTCCCATATTGCCGGATAGGAGCCAAAACAGTACAGTTGACCGTTACCAAGTAAGTCCTTATTCCTTGTTACTTGACACTGCACAGTCCAAGCGGAGTTGCAACCTTATCTCAGCCCTCCGCAAAATATTCTGCAGGCTCCAAGCCCTTAGACGGGACCACTGCTTGTGACCGTTACGGTATTAAGGCTTGGATAATTTATAATTATAATCTATTTTGTTGCCACCACTCCACAGGCAATCACTTCCTCGGCCCTTTGATTATGAAGTATATAATTTATTCGCAAAGGTGGGATATTGTGAAGAGCTAAAAAGTCATGCCGTCACATGACTTAGTTTGTTAAGAGCTACAAGCAACGGATATAGACAAATAAAACGCAATATTCCAGAAGTTACTAGCTGTTAATCGTTCTCCACGCTGAATTGCAGCATGCTAAACGAATGTTTTGGGAAACTATATCCCTTATCTCTGACATCTTCAAAAGTAGTCTCACTTTCTTTCGGAACAACCGCAAAAGCCTCTTCAAACGTGTTTGCCTTTGTCACGTCTTCATCATAAATAGTCCACACCTTCACAGTGGAAATACTGAATTTGCCATTGAATGCAAAACTTGTGGTGATATCGTCTTCAAGGGATCGATTGACCACAGCAATCGTCAATTTGCTACCATTTATTGTAGCACTGACATCTAGCATGACAATGTGGGGATCAACTGCCTGGAGCCAATGCTGAGTACCTTCAAATCCTTCGGTCTCTCCTTTATACAAAGGAGTAGTTACATGGAGGTTCAGGCTCCTACCCCGCATGTGCTCTGAGAATAGAACAAATGGATAATATGTGGTTTGGAGCACCATTCCAGTAGGCTTAGTCAAGATTGGTGAAATCACGTTCACTATCTGAGCAATATTTGCCATGAATAAATGCTCAGCCTGCCGAACAAACACATTGAGCCAGCTACCCACAGCAAGAGCGTCACTTAAGTCGTACTTCTGCTCCGCACCTAGATCACCCTGAGCATGCGGCGGATTCCACACATTCCATTCATCGAAACAAATCTTGGCCTTGGAATTAGGTGCATCTTCCGTTATCTTGGCCAGATCTATCAACTTGGCGAGAATTTCAATTCCTATCTCCGCCGCTGCTGGAGCAGTGACATTTTTGTAATAATCGTCGCTCGAGCTGTACAAATGGATCGAATAATGATGAACCTCCTTGATTAACTTTGGTGTAACCTCGATATCCCATTTGTCAAAGCCGGTATAGTTACATCCCACAAGGACAATGCTGGGGTCCAAACGCTTCAATGCTTTTGCCCAGTTAATCGCTCGTTTTGCGTAGTCGCCAGCGTTAAGATGTTCCACCTGATCTTCACCCCATATCTCGTTTCCCAGGCCCCAGTACTTGACGTTATATGGCTTTAGCCGTCCATTCTGACGACGCAGTTTAGCATAATAACTATCACCATCCAAATTGCAATATTCAACCCATGCTAGCGCCTCTTCCAAAGTGCCAGTACCCATGTTGAAGCACAGATAAGGCTCACATCCCATCTCTTCGCACCATTCCATAAACTCATCAGTACCAAAGAGATTCGTTTCATCGTTTTTCCAAGCCAAGTCGGGCCTTGTCGGACGCTTTTCTTTGGGTCCAACTCCATCTAGCCAGTGATACTGTGCGCAAAAGTTGCCTCCCGGATAACGAACCAATGGCATTTTCATGTTCTTCAAAGCCTCCATCACATCAGTACGATGGCCTTTTTCGTTTATGAGGCCATGTTTGTTATCATAATCAACAATTCCTCCATAGATACATCTTCCCATATGTTCCGCGAATCCACTGTAGATGAAGTCATTAATGTCGCCATTCACTCGCTCGACGTCCACCTTAATCACTGCAGAAGAGTTGCTTTTGGCTTCCGCTACTGTCTGCGCAGGCATTGTTGTAAATCTCAATAATCTTTCTAGGATTGAACTTGTCCGTCAAAGTCTGTGGTACTAGTACCATTCAGGGAGGTTAATATATTGCGCTATCTAACCCTATTCCGCCGTATTCTTAGCGGAAACGTGGGGAAATCAGGAGACCGCTCCCGCCCGGTTATATTGGGATAGTCCAACAAAAACAAAGTCCCAGTACTTGGCGATAAGTTTTTTTGTCCGAATTGCGCCTGTGAGCCAACGGCAATGCTACCCTGAAACCCCCGTTTACGATCCCCAAGTGACTTCCATTTTGCCGACATCGTCAGAGTCGTCCGGATAAAGAAAAGCTAGCAACAGAGAGAGACATCAATAGACTTATAGACGGTGCGTTCGACGTTCCCAGGTTTACCGTTGGATATAGAGCTCATCAGCTTATTCTACGATACCTATGGCTGCCACCCATTCTAAATCAGAGTACCCTCAATTATCCTATTCCTCGACTACATTTTCTCCGGGCTCATTTTGGTCATCTATGTCGAAATGTGTAGAACACTCTAGCCTACGATCGTAGATTGTAGAATATTCTAGCACTATGTAAGTATGACGCAATTGGGTATTGGGGGGAATGCCTAGAAAGTTCCAGAAGGAAATGACTCAATTGTATTTAGAGGTCATAGGAACCTTCAGTCATGTATATGCTTGTTTGTTATTGTGTGCTTCAATATAGTCAATCTTACAACAATCTAGACGAAGTGCTGCCAGAAAAAAAAAATTATCGCCCAACTCAATAAGTTAAAATCGACCGGCCGTTATGATGCGTTCAAGCTCCAGTCGCAGCAGATTTACAGAGATACAGCGCCTTTATTTTGGGACTCTGATGTCGCGAAATGGATAGAACTAGCGTGCTATTTCTTGTCTGAAGAATGGAATACAGAGATTGACGAGGCAGTTACGTGTTTGATTGAAATGATTAGATCTGCTCAGCAACCAGATGGATACATAAATGTGTATTTCACAGTAGTTTAGGGTTCAGGGTTTCCTCTCATTTAAGTCGTCTGACCGCACAAGTTATAATATCGTTCAGGAGACTGATTGACCATGGGATGGAAATATGAAATTCACTGCGCATACGCCAGTCAGTATTTCACTTCGGATTCCAATGTGGGCCCACGATAATTGGAAATTGAAAGCTCACGGATTTGAGATTTCAAAGTTATCGTTTGCCCTCCAGGATATTTCATTAGCACGAAACTATCTCAAGTTGCCCCCAGGCCTGGATATCATCGCATAAAGAGTTTGAACTCGATATTCCTTTGGTCCCTCGATTGTTGGCTCCACATCCTATGACGAGACAAAATGTAGTGGCGGTTGCACGTGGCCCAATAGTGTACTGTCTAGAAGATGTGGACAACCCCTGGGTAACTGACCATTTTCGAACTCTTGGACTTTCAGAATCGGCAACTTTTACACCAATTGTTGCTGAAAATGGAACGGTATTTTTGAAGGCTGAAAAGGCAGGTGTTATTCTCACTCCTGAGTTCGCTAAATACGATGTGGCGAACGCGACGTGGAATTTAAACGTGGAAACCAATGGAGAAAAAGAGAGACGAGAGCAGAGAACACTTGTGGATTTGGTATTCATTCCGTACTATTATAGAGCAAATAGGGGTGGAAGCGGACAAATGCGAGTGCCACTGATTAGAGTTTGACTTTTCTATATCGTTCAAATAAATCTTCAAATATTTTCTGCTCTGTTTGGGTTATTTTGCTGTAATTTAGTGTGCCAGTAGTTCACTCTGGCATAGGCTGACTTAGAGGGGACTGCCGTCTGTGACGGGGCGCAAGCCCGTGCGTTTGTCGTAAGCCTAAGGGCTAGGGGATCTGCAGCCGCAGAATGATGCTGCCGACTTCGGATTGCGTACCTAACCCTTATCAACGAGAACTAAATTAGATCGAAACATAAGAGTTCCTGTTGACATATTTTGCCCGGAACGACTGGGTGGCAAAGCATATTATGGATTAAATTCGTACATGTTGAAACTGAACCTTTAATAGGTTAAACCCTGAAACCCTGAACCCTGCGCTTGCGCTTCCGGTCCGACTTCCGTGTAACTCGCCTGGCTAACCGCCCATGATCACGCCAAGTCAGAGGTATATAAATGGGACTTCAGAAAGTTAGACTGGCGGGGTGGGCCCGCAAATGGCGCGGGTGCGGAGGTGCTGCCGACTTCGGATTGGGAGATATCGCAACCCTAACCATTAAACTGTCGCTTTTAGCTGTTCTATGTCACAATTCCACTAGGTAGACTCAACGAGAACTTAGATAGAGACATAGAGTTCCTTTTGACACATTCTGCCATAGGACGACTGTATTATGGATTAAATTCCTACATATTGAAGTTGAACCTAATAGGTTAGTCTCCGTGACCTCATTTCCCTTGATCTAGAATAGCCGATTAACCGTACAGTGTGCCATGTTACATCCAAAGTCGAGGAATAAGACATATAGCACTGAACGGCACGAGCGACATGGCCTGTATCGGCAAATATATCAATATATTTTATTCAACATTGTTGCTGTTAGTCAATGGTTTATTATTGGTTACAACCAATTCTTCGTGTTGCCCATGGAATAGCCTTACCGAACAAGTTTACAGTTACTTGCTTATGACGGAGCAGCAGCTCTATTCTGCGAATTCTGTCATAGCGGCTAACAAACCGTAAAGGTGAGAATTAACACTGGTGATGAAAACTCGCGTTCCTGGGATGATTAGTTAATTGAGGAAAGGGCCATCGTAGTTCCTCCTTGGAAAGGTTCCGTACCCAGACTTGATTTTCAGCCTAAATTAACCAATTTAGTCATGTGGTGCACCACCAAGACATGGATGACAGGAACAAAAGTGCGGGGTACTCAAACCTTAAATGTAACCGCTCAAAAACTTGAGATTTTCATTTTCATCAGTCCACTTCGTCAATGCAAAGTAGAATTATCAAAATTTCCCGCGGTCTTCTCCTAGGTATTAAGTGCATGAAATTAGATTGATGGAAGTATATGGAAACAGTCTTGAACTCGGGCTCTGTTAAACCATATACTTAATATCTGAGTCGGAATAGTGATTGTAATTTATGGATGAATGACACACTCGTAGTATCGTAGGGACGCTACTGTGTTCACCTTACATTTGACTTACATTGCCAATCACAAGGGTATGGGCGAGGCGAATATCGCTTGCGCTTGTTGAGTCACGCTAAGTTCAAGCGCCGAAAGAGTCTATTCTTTGTATCTCTTCTACATCCGCACTGCTTCTAACTAAGTGGCGCATCCCTTTATTTAACGAGACTATCACCTATATAGTCACGCTATGCATTTAAAGGTGAACCCTCTTCATATGCTCAGTAACTCTGAATTCGTGATTGAAGTTCGAAATCTTGCAAGAACGTTAAAATAAATAATAATGCAGAAGTATCTGTGGATGAACTACCTTATCGCCTGCAGTGGCTGTTTGAACATGATTTATAACGGGTATGATGGTAGCTTGTATTCGTCATTCCAAGTGATGGACTCTTGGTTGTCTCACTTCAACCATCCCTCTGCCTATTGGATTGGTATGATTAATACAATTCCCGGAATTGTCGGAATCGTCTACTCATTTTTTGCTGCCCCCCTGGTCAACGACTGGCTCGGACGAAAACGATCCATTTTTGTGGCTGCTGTCTTTAATGTGATTGCAGCCGTTATCATGGCAATTTCACCAAATTTGGCTTGCTTCATTATTGCCAGGGTTTTGATCACTATTTCCGTTTCGCAGGGTAGTAACTCGGGACCACTTCTCGTTTCCGAGTTGGCACATCCGAAGATCCGAGGGCAACTTATCAGTTTTTGGCAGATGTTTTGGAGTTTTGGTGCTTTAGAAGCCGCAGGTATATGCCTTGGTACTTCGTATTATCCCAATCTTGGAACCTGGCAGTGGAGAATCCCATCCTTACTTCAAGTTTTTACACCTGCCATGATCTGTGCTTGTATGACCCTCTGTCCGGAATCTCCTAGATGGCTGGCCGCAAATAATCGAATTGACGAGGCTCGAAAGGCTCTGAAACAGGTGCGTTCGGAGGAAGAAGTCGAAACTGAACTAAGGGAGATCGAAGCAGCTGTTCTCTATGAAAGAGAAGTTACCAAAGGTCGATATAAGCAATGGTTCGTCAACAAATCATATCTTAGGCGGCTTGCTGTCGCTTTTTTTCTCTACCTTGGTCAACAACTCGGTGGGATGGGAGTTTTGACCCAGTATTCAGGAATTATTTACAACGAAGTCTTCAAAAATTCTTCCACTGATATTTTGCTCAACTTTTTGAATTGGACACTTGCTGTTTTATACGTCTTACCTGCTACCTTTTATGTTGATAAGGTTGGACGAAAGCCTTTGCTGCTTATAGGTGCAGTTGGCCAAGCGTTGGCGATGTTTTTGGTTGCAACTGTAGTAACACAGACGCCAAAAGAGGCCAATGGTGATTACAAGTATTCTATCGGAATTGCGAGTGTACTTTTTGTATTTCTTTACAACCTTTTTTATCAGTTTTCATGGGGTTGTTCCACGTGGGTAATCGCAACGGAAATTTTCCCATTGAATGTTCGAGCACAAGGTTTGGCCATTAGCGGAAATGTTGAAGGAGCCGTGATAACTTGTCTTGGCTTGGCTTTTCCGACGTTTCTTGACAAGTGTGGTTTTTTCGCGTTCTACTTTTTTATGGCCGTTAATATTTGCAACTTCATTTGGGTATTCATTTTCCTCCCTGAGACGAAAAATCTTACTCTTGAAGAAATGGATCATTTGTTTGGAGGCGAGGATCATGGTATTGTTGGTCAGATGTTGCTCGACCAAAAGGGAGCTGACAATCTCGAGCACGTTGAAAATGTCCAAGAGACCAAAGAGTGAACGGTCCATTTGTGGAAAGGTAGCCAATGGTTGAATCGGAAAGGTGTCCAATGAATGTTGAAATTGTGAGCATGTTATAGTTGCAGTTTCAACATAACGGAGACCAACCCATTGAAGGTTCAACTTCAATATGTAGGAATTTAATCCATAATATGCTTTGCCACCCAGTCGTCCTATGGCAGAATAGGTCAACAGGAATCTATGTCTCTATCTAATTTAATTCTCGTTGAGTCTTCCTAGTGGGTTTCTGACATAGAACCGTTAAAAAGGGACAGTTAATGGTTAATGGTTAGGGTTGCGATACCTCCCAATCCGAAGTTGGCGCACCTCCGCACCCGCGCTATTTGCGGGCCCACCCCCGCCAGTCTAACTTTCTGAAGTCCCATTTCTATAGCTCTGACTCAACGCGATCATGCGCGGTTAGCCAGGCGAGTTATACGGAAGTCGGGCCGGAAGCGCAAGCGCAGAAAGCGTGCAGCTGTAATGGTATCACCATCAGGTGAGCGACTGCTGGTTTACTCGAGCTCCCAGCAAAATGAGTCCGTATATATAGAACTCCAACTCGCATAAACCTTTGTCCCGTCTTTGCAAAAATTTCTTCTTACTTCAGGCAAAATTGTCATGTTTTTGTCAGATATCGAGAATCCCTCGATCACGCATCGTGATAGATTGCCAACACGCGCCTACAATATCCCTGACACAAGTTTCCTGCTTAACGGCATCTGGAAGTTCTACTACGCACCATCGCCAACAATTGCACCAGCTCCCGAGGATATCGTCGACAGCAAATGGAAGGATATAACAGTCCCTGGACATTGGCAATTACAGGGCTATGGTCGGCCTCAGTATACAAACATCGTCTACCCCTTTCCCGTCGATCCACCCTACATTCCATCCGATAACCCAACCGGTGTGTACGAACGTAAATTCACCGTGCCCGATTCTTGGCCGAAGGGATCACAAATCCGGATCCGATTTGACGGAGTTGATAGCGCGTATCATGTGCTTTTGAACGGTATCGATATTGGTTTCAGTAAGGGCTCCAGAAACTCTTCCGAGTTTGACATCACCAATACGGTCAATCTTGGGGAGAACGTCTTACGAGTCTACGTCTACCAGTGGTCCGATGGCTCGTACATCGAAGATCAAGATCAGTGGTGGTTGTCCGGTAAGTTCCATTGGTTCTCCGTCTTGCGGGTCATCTGCTAATCGACTTAGGCATTTTCCGCGACGTCACCGTCCTCGCGTTTAACCTCGCTGGCCACATCGACGATTTCTTTGTTACCACCGAGGTCTCAGGCGACTCTGCAACAATACATCTCTCCATCACCACTGCACGGCTGGCATCGAAGGCATTGCTTAGTGTTAAGATCGAAAACCAGGATACAGTTTACGGCACACAAATCGAGGTGGATCGGTCCGAGACTATATCTAAGCTCTCAATTCAAATACCCAATGCCTTGCTCTGGACAGCTGAAACTCCAAACTTGTATAGCCTTACGGTCGACCTTGCTGACGGCAACAATAAACTTATCCACAAGATTAGCCAGGACATCGGTGTCCGGGAAGTCAAGATAATTAACGGGAATATCACCATCAACGGCAAGCCAATTCAGTTTCGTGGTGTGAATCGACACGATCACCATCCTCTATTCGGCCGTGCTGTACCTCTCGACTTCATTAAAAGAGACCTCTTGCTTATGAAGTCTCATAATATCAATGCTGTAAGATGCTCCCACTATCCTAATGATCCACGCTTCTATTCTATGTGTGATCAGATTGGTCTGTGGGTCATTAATGAGGCTGATTTGGAATGCCACGGCTTTTATGATGTCATAGCTCGACCTGAAGAGATTCTCCAGGGCATGGACTATGACCAGCGGAAGGAGTTCGTGTTTAGACGTGCTGCTGATTTCACATCGAACAACCCCGAGTGGGAGACCGCATATCTAGACCGGGCTCGCCAAATGGTCTTGAGGGACCGCAATCATCCATCTATTATCGTGTGGTCGCTCGGCAATGAATCTTTCTACGGATGCAACCATGCGTCTATGTATCGCCTCGTGAAAGAGCTGGATTCCACTCGTCTGGTCCATTACGAAGGTGACATCCAGGCTGAGACCGCGGATATGTTTAGCATGATGTATCCTTCCATCCAAGACATTAAGAGCTTTGCGGCTAGACATGGTGATAAATTTATGAAGCCGCTTATACTTTGCGAGTACGCTCATGCGATGGGCAACGGCCCTGGTTCATTGAAGGAATATCTTGAGGTCTTCCGCGAGCTTCGAATATTGCAGGGAGGCTTTGTCTGGGAATGGGCAAATCACGGTCTTAAAAAGATTAACGTAAGTGACGGAAAAGAGTTTTACGGCTACGGCGGGGATTTCGAAGAGTACCCACACGATGGTACTTTTGTCATGGACGGCCTCTGTTTCTCCGATCATTCTCCCACCCCTGGGTTGATTGAGCTTAAGAAAGCATACGAACCGGTTCTTCTTAACTTGAAGGCCAACAATCTTCTGATCTCAAATGCCTATGACTTTGTTGGGCTCGAGCACCTTGATGCTACCTGGCATGTGACTAGGTACTCAGATGATATGTAAGTTTCGCGATTTCGTGGTCATCAAGTTGATAGCTGATTGCACATAGTAAATCAAAGGGTGAAATTATCGCGTCTGGATCGCTTGATATTCCTGTAGTCGACCCCGGTGAAACAGTCTCGGTGCCGGTAGGGACGTTCAAGACTGATGTGAAAGTTGGAGAAGTCTGGTTGACTGTTAGGTTCTTATTGAAAAATGCTACGAATTGGGCCAATGATGGATTTGAGATTGCATGGGAACAATTCAAGATTGCCCAATTTCCTTCGAAGTCGGTTATTGTCGCTCAACCATTTGTTTCGACCGCGTCAATTGACGATACAGCTGGCGTTCTACGAGTCGGCGGTCCCTTGTTTAAGTTCTCATTCGACAAGCGTACTGCGCGGATTTCTTCTTGGTTTGTTGATGGCAGCAACGTTCTCACGCCACAAAGCAATCTTCTTACTTTCTGGCGAGCGCCGATCGACAATGATAATCCAGTGGATAAGTCATATTGGCAAAAATTTGGCGTCGACCACCTCTTGAACAGCGTCCGCAGCGTGGAAGTCAATCGTAAGGGTGGTATACTCACCGTTGCGACCATTATCGATATCGCACCGCCAGGCCTTGGATGGAAATTCATCGCGGAAGTGACGTACAGCCTTGTCGCACTGGACAAATTGAAAATCCGGGCTAAGCTGGTGCCGCAAGCGCATGCACGAAATATGATTCCCAGGGATATTCCGCGCCTAGGCTGGGAGTTTTCGCTTGCGAAAGACATCGCAGCCGACGGCGACGGTATCGCCACCTGGTTTGGGAAGGGTCCAGATGAGTCGTATCCAGATAAATGCAGTGCTGCGCGAGTTGGAGTTTTTGAGAAGGCGATTAGAGACTTAGATACTGTTTACGAAGTTCCTCAGGAGAATGGTAACCATATGGGCACACGGTGGGCGTATATTCGTTCCACTGCAAGTCGCGGTCTTGCCGTCCGTGCGAGCGAGAACTTCGGGTTTAAAGTCTCAAA
This sequence comes from Lipomyces doorenjongii, assembly GCF_038497915.1. Taxonomy (NCBI): domain Eukaryota; kingdom Fungi; phylum Ascomycota; class Lipomycetes; order Lipomycetales; family Lipomycetaceae; genus Lipomyces; species Lipomyces doorenjongii. The sequence goes on along the minus strand of NW_027118218.1, from coordinate 3,486 downwards.
CAAAATCGCTGGGCTTGACGCCGCGAAGCATCCTTGCGATGTTGTGTCGAGTAAGGACTGGATCCTGAGAATGGATTATGCACAGCATGGTGTCGGGTCGCAAGCGTGCGGACCGGGCGTTTTGGATCCGTATCGATTAAAGATGAGTGACGTAGGATACCAATTTGAAGTTGAATTGATGGCTGTTAAGGTTTGAGACTTAAAAAAAGTGACGTGAACTGAGTACGTGGTAGCATATAGTATATAGCTAAAGAAATTAGAAAGCTAAAACATAAGGGAAAATATCAAAAATGACCGCCAAACTTCAAGGTTCAGGGTTCACGCAAAAATAGCCATTTTTCTGTACTTCCGTACCCACGAAATTACGTTTGCGCTAAACCTTATATAAAATTTCGCCCAATAATAAGTTTGCATTATACTCCATCGATAAAAATTAAAAAGTTAAATATGACCCGTCAACAGCAACACGACCAACTATTGTAACAAAACAACCCTCACAATCCTAGTTCACCAATAGGTTCCACGTCATAGCGCTATGACGCGTCCGCTGTCCAGAATCCGCAGGTCAAATAATCTATGGCGTATAATCCGACGTTTCACGCTCGGTCAAAGCATATCGATACTCGGTGTCACTTTGTGACGGAACGCATTGCATGCAAGAAGTTTCCTTAGTTTATAAGCCCACTGAGGAAAGGGTTGCCGATATGTTCACCAAAGGACTTCCAAGTTCCAAGAGTCCGCTTTCATGATCTCAGACGTGCACTATAGGTGACTCAGTGAGTTGTTTTCACTGGCAGTGCAGCCTGAGGGGGAGTGTGATAGATCGGAGTTTCTCCGAGGTAGTCAGACTCCACTACCAGCTTGGTGGGTTCCCGCCTCCGAAGTTTTCTCCATGTGATTTCTTCGTAGTGGAGATGCCCCACTTTGAGGGTAGTTGGACTTTGCGCGGTCCTCGAGTTAGGTTTGTGGAGACCCGGCCAGTCCCCACTTCCGTTTCCTGATATAATTTTCCCCACTTTGCGAGGTCATGAGCTCTGATCTCGCGTTTGCTGTAGTCTGAGATAGTCGAATGAAGCAAGTTCATTCGACGGTTTCGTGGGCGAGTGGCTGAGTGGTTTTGCCACGCCGGTTAGAGGTGTTGCTGGCGTATATATAGCCGTGAATAGTCGTGAGACTGGTCGTTATTGAGATCAGAGTTTCCGCTTCCCTTCTATAGCTCGCTCCTTTGCTCACCGTCCATATCTGATATCTCCACTCATACCCATTTCTCACAGAATATCAGCGTAATTTGCGCCAAATTATGCAAAGTGCTTTACAAATGATTGATAAGGTGGAAGAATTTGCAATACTCACTGGCCATTCAGCGACATATGTGATAGCAGTCCTCCGAAAGATGCATTTTCGACTAAAATAGAAGAGAATAAGTCCCACCGGTAAACTCTACTAAGCTTTTATAGGTGGTCTCAAGGTGGCAATGGGCTCGCGGTATACTCGCACAGGATGTGGTAAATGCTTGATCCGTGACATTTCCCGCTTCAAATTTCTGGAAATGCAGGTGTTGTTGTCTTGGATATTTTTAGCTACGTTTGCCAAAAAATATCATAAAGCTGTAGAAAAATGTATACTTCATGTTCATATTCGAAAAATGTAAATACTGTTCTGATATAACCGCGACGGAGAACCGCTCATATTCGAACTCGTTGAGCTACAACAAATTTGCCACTTATACTCTCTAAACCAAGTCTGGCATATCCTCTGTCACCACCGACTGTATGCGATGAGTCTTCATATTTGCTGAGGCTATTGCTCCACAGCAGACAGTGCACGAAAGACGCGTCTTGTACAGCCTAGCAACCACGCCTTTCACGCTGCCGCGACGATGCTACTTGCGGCTACGATTTCTCGAAAGTAAGTCCAGTCGAGTACTTACAGTAGTCCCAAAGAGCAATAGTTGAGAAGGTTCCAATAATTTTCTTTTATAAATTACACTTCTTTTTGCCTTGCCAGAAACGCGCTTGTCAGGATCACTTCACCCTGATGCACTAGATGATACTCGCATGCGGCCCTCCTTAACATTTCTAGCCAACGCTCCTAGTCTGTCAATAGGGCCAGGGTCTCTCAAAAATCGCCACAGTGGTTTCTCGTACTCAAACACCTCATCCATTTCTTCTAAAGTTCGCTGCTTCGTTTCGGGCACGTGTAGTAAGACCACGACAAAAGCAGCCATATTGAATGAGCCAAACAGGAAAAATATTCGCCAGCGTATAATTCGAAGCAGTGATGGGACGCGCAAGCCGAGTAGTTAATTAATGTCCAGGGTTTCAGGGTTTGATGAGGCGCAAGAATCTGCCTGATAAGTTCATTGAATACGACGTTGATACATGATGGAATTCCACTTTCAGAATGTTAACTGATGCTTTGCAGGTAAGCTGCTAGTTCTAAACGTTATCTGATAGTTAGAACGTTAACACTTCAAAGTCAAGATACCAGTTGTTTGAGAAGTTCATCCACTAAAAGACAGATTTTGCTCCGTTCTCAAGTAGAGATCACCTTGTTCGTCTCACAGAAAAGGCCGCAGGTCAGTCTTTCGGTCCCCGTATACTACGAACTCCATGATTTATTGCACGATGCAGCTGAGAGCATGGTGGACTTTGCAGATCTCGATGCGGATGTTGCGGATGCTGCCAAAGAGGGCATCAATAAGTACAAGAAGTACTATACTGCTATGGATGTCTCGGATACATATTATACTGCGCTGATCCTGGATCCTCGTGTGAAAGGAGATCTTCAAATATGAATTAGATGATGAGGAAGCGGGGTGGAATATTGGACCGTCACCTATTATTGTCGAGGCCCACTCCTAGCAGAGCACAGTCATAAAAGCGGGTGGCCGGATGTTACGACGACTACAGCCTCAAGTCAAGCCTAAATTATTTGACATTGATCGGTATTTTGACAGCGCCAGGATTGATGCCAATGAATTGGCTATTTGATTGGTGGAGGACCCATAGAAAGGATTACCCTCGAATGGCTGCTGCTGCTAGAGATTACTTAGCGAATCCACTCCTCAAGTCTCAGTTGAGTAATTACTCAACGCGGCGAGAGACATATTTGGAGTATGGAGATTCTCCATGAAGGCTGAAACTATGAGGATTCTAATGCTACTAGATGATGTATATAGCCAGTAGTTAAGTGGCCGAACTATCGTACACGGAGTTGGCATACATATATGTGATAGTAAAATCATCGCAGGATGGCATCAGTTAGTATCAACAACGGACAAATATATTATTGAGGAGAGAAGAACCTTATATAAATGGGGGTCTGCCCCTGAACACAATAACGCATCAAAAGAACCAAAATAAACTTCTACAAAAATAACCACTAAGCGTCTCCATAATATCCACGTGTACGTAACCCCCCCCCCCCCAAGGTTGATTTGTAAAATCGAACCTGCTTTCATGCGTCGATATCCGATTGCGACTC
>NW_027118217.1:18610-19190 GCF_038497915.1 Lipomyces doorenjongii | reverse complement strand
CAGTGCTCTTTTGTTAGCAGAATACCATTGAACCTATTGGCTCAGTGAAGGGTTTACTCTGATCTGAACTACTCAACGGCATAGGTTTTCGACAGTTCTGTCGCGTCCGCATTTTGTCTCGAGCCGGGTTCGACTGCACCTTGAGCTTCGGCGTTAAAGTTATAGGACTGATCCTCGGCGCCGTAGCCACTGAGGCTGATGTCACAACCGTCTGTCGAATACTGTCTGGCGGCGTATGAGTGACCACAGTTCGGATTTGTGGTCGTGGTGACTCCGGCCAGGGTTGGTGACGTACGAGAAGAGGAGCAGGGTAAGTGGCCGACATGGTCCAGGGTCCTGGTTCATCCGACCCGGCTGATTTTCTGATTCCGAATGCTGCTATTTTTATTAACCCAAATTTTGGCGATGTTTTCGCTGAAAAAAGCTTTGAGGTGAAGTCTTGGGTATTAAAAGTAAATTTCCCATTTACCTCGATAATAATCAGACTTATTGCCCTTTAAATATTCTCTAATTACTTGACGATCCCCTTTAAGTTCCTTTATCTGGAAATTTATAGGGGAATTTTTACGGTCAAATAAAG
>NW_027118217.1:1722-18600 GCF_038497915.1 Lipomyces doorenjongii | reverse complement strand
TTTAGTATTTAATCTACGAATTTTAATAAAAAATATTTTATTAATCTTAAAAAAGGATAGAGAATTAAGTATATGAAAAAAAATCTAATAATAAAACAAAAAATATGCAATTAGTTCAAGCCGCTAGAATCATTGGCAGTGCTATCAGTACAGTTGGATTAGGGCTTCTCGCAAGTTGAAATCCCACTGAATTCATTTCTCTACGATTGATTATGTAATACTATGTCGAATATTCGATTCGACGGTCGAAGATTACTTCGAATAATATTTTATATTCGTATTCGACACCAGGGGATTGGCCGATATAGTATCCGACGCCGATAATCGGTCGAATAATATTTGAGAAGTCGAATATCGTCAACAGCCCTACGTTGCGATATCGCGCGATAATGGATAAAAAGCTATGCAATATGCAATAAAGCTGTTATCGCTTTCCCATATCGTTTGCACCACTGATAGTCGAGCACAGAAAAGCGATAATGCAAAAGATATAGAGTCGAAGGTGGGCTTAAGTCCAAGGAGAGGATTGTCCTTCTGTATTGCTAGAGCCAACGCTTCGGATCCTTGGACTTCGACCTTAGCTGGCACTGTGCCGTCGTCTATTTCGTCATCGGAGTTGTCATCGTACACATCCTGAGGGGATTTCGTCATGTTGGATAGTAGAGTAGATTAGGGCAGAAATAGCCCTTAGAAGCCAATACAAGTGAGTCGAATACAAAGTCAACCAGGGCAATCATATCGTTTACATATCAGCCAGCGAGGTTAGATCATGCTGAGACTTCAAGGCAAAAATACGGGAAGCGGAGGACCGTTGAGTTTCTGCGAAACTTCCTGGCGAGAATTACAAGCTGTCTCTGCCAGCTTGCATAGCCGCTAGTTCTCGTTCGGGCACGGAGCACGGAGCAAGGAGCGGGGAAGTGCAAACTACCCCGCCTCAACCCTGCGTTGTGAAGTCCCACTATCCTCCACTATGGTGCATAGGTTGGTCGCGGTATTACCCCTAACCCTGGTAAGTATATTTTTTCGATTACTTGCCGAACCCGGAAACCTTACATTATAAGGTATGCGAATGCTGTACCGCAACCTCAAATTTCCTTGTCATATACAATTACATTAAATCCTGAATATAGAGCAGAGACAAACTAAGCGCAAACACGAAATCAATCAAAAAGAATAAACGCAGCACGAACATCAATCGAATAGAACATTAACCCCAACACTAAAATACTACATATCGGGTACGCAATCCGAGACGGACGATACAGCCATCACCGCATGAGCAGCGACCAGCCATCACCGCATGAGCGGTCGCTGCTTGGGAAGTCTGCGATGAGCCTTATGTTCCTTACCAGCACACATAAAGTGCCTAAAAGAAAATTAACCTAGCCTAGCTAGGAGAGTAGGGTTATGCACTAGTAAGGTAGGGTAATATTTCCTCATGAATTTCATTTTCCCATAGTTAAGGACCAATGTACCCCAGAAGGTTACTGGGGTACCACATTATCAAATTTCTAGTGAGAAACAAAAAACTGCCATAATCTGTATTAGACAATCCAATTGACATTTTATTTTATTTTCCAGCCTCAATAACCGCAAGGTGGTGATGCTACTACAACGTACCCTAAACCCTCGCGGGTACGATTGTCATAGAGTGTGTGGAGGTGGCGTCCTCTCTTCAACCGCAGTTCTAGGCTGCCACGACACTAATCAAGAATTAGTACTAGCCGATTCAGAAGCGGAGCGTTGCCATTCCGGTCTTAATGTGGCCTATTCGGGTAGTCGAGTCCGTAATGCTTGTCCATCCATGGAAGGGTAATATGAAGGGCCACTCGGCATGTTAAGGTGCAAAGTAGTCCGTGTTAACACGGCTATGATAGTCTGAGCAAAATGCAGTGCCCAACAATGCCACCCTCAATGAATCTACATGGCAGGGCAACAGGCAACTGACGCTGCGACAGTTAAAGCGACAACCCCTATTGCCCACTAGTATTTATCAACAAGAGGATCGTTGCTATGACATCACAAGGATCCTAATTCGCTGGCAGCCAAACCCTGCCCGCTGGGATTAGAAAAAAACTGATCAGGAGCTTCGATTTGATACTTGAAAATGACATTAACTACTAGAAGCTTACATCCAGGGTACACATATAGTGAGCTCACACTTTCATTTACCCTACCCGCTACGACACACCCTGTCCTTGCTTGTAAAATCCTTCCCTCTCCGTTATTAGTAACCTCACTGTAGGCGATAAATATACGGTGCATTGACCTATTCCTCAAGCTTCTACATCACCATTTCTCTCCCTAGCCAGGATAACTTTCCCCGTGGACGCTTTGCGTGGATTAGGCGCTTCAAATATTTCCGAAAGTTCCTCCAGAGTACGGCCATTAGTTTCGACTGCAAAAAAATAACAAAAAATAGCTTGCACAATGTTCCAACCAATAAATACTATATATGTGTGCCAGCCGATCCTCTCCAAGGCCACAGGCATTGCAAACTGGTTCAATAAAGCCGCCGCATTAACAGCGGCGCTCGACAGGGCCATACCCTTTGCCCGCTGCTCGTATGACAACACCTCGACAGGATACAGTGCCTGAAGCGGGGTCCATCCAAGGGAAAACCAAAATGCAAAGAGAAAAATGAATACAAGACTGGCTGTCGCAGCCGATTTTGATCCAGTCCGGCTATAAATGCTAGTACCAATCGTAATGCCCAGAAAGACAAGAGAGCACGCAATGCAAACTCCGATGAGTGTTTTGCGGCGACCAAACCTTTGCATTTGAGACGCTCCTAGATACGCACCAAATGCTCCAATAAATGTGTTTCCTAAATTCATATTCAAAACAGTGACATCGTTTGTAATGCCCGCGCTTGCCAACACTGCAGTAAGATAGTATCCAACCACACCAGATCCAGACCATTGGGCAAACACGGACGGAATCATCATGCAGAGAACGCGGTATCGAGCACCACGAGTGTTGAAAAGCTCCCTGAAATCCCACGGTCTCTTATCCGAACCATCAAGCGAGATCGTCGCCTCATATTCGCTCATCTGCAAAGTAACAAACGAATTCTCGGGGTTGCCTTCGCCATGATATTTCGTGACAAACTCGCGGGCCTGCTCTTTCTTTCCGTGAGAAAAGAGCCACCGTGGCGATTCGGGTGTCAAGAAGACCGTAAGACAAACGATACTAGGGCATATCAACTGACACCAGATCGGAACTCTCCACGCTAAGTTTCCGGTATACTTGACAGACCCACGTGTTGCACCGGCTGCGGTGATCGCCCCGACGTAGTATGTACAATTGTATAACCCAGTCAAAACCCCACGGTAAATTGGTGGCGAGATCTCGACGCAATATGTGGGCGCAGCGGATGCGGCTATACTAACTCCAAAACCAAGTAGAAAACGCCCCCCGAGGAACTGATTGAGGTTTTGAGACGTTGCCGAGACGACAGTGCCAACAACAACGACAAAGCAGCCAATAAACATGCCTGCACGCCGACCCCAAGTATCGCAAGCCGGGCCGACAAAGAGCAACGCGACAACGCCGCCAATAGTATACATGCCAGTAATTAGACCAATCTTGGCACCGACAATGTTCACGCCAAAGTGATCGCGAAACTGTGTCATAGATTGCAGCGAAGTAAAAAGCGATCCATCGAACCCGTTCATAGTCGAGCACAGAAAAGCGATAATGCAAAAGACATAGATTCGAAGGTGGGCTTTAGTCCAAGGAGAGGGTTTCTCCTTCAGTATTGCTAAAGCCAACGCTTCAGATCCTTGGAATGCCACCTTAGTGATAGGCACTATGTTGTCGTCGACTTTCTCGTTGGAGTTGTCCACGTACACATCCTGAATGGATTTCGTCATGTTGGATAGCAGAGTAGATTAGGGCAGAATAACCCCTAGAGCACGAATACAAGTGAGTCGAATACAAAGTTACTAAGGGCAATCATATCGTTTATATATCAGCCAGCCAAGGTCAGATGATGTCCAGACTTCAAGACAAAATCCCGGCAAGTGGAGACCGTGGAAGTTTGGTTTCTGCGAAGCTTCGTCACGAGAATTGCATCCTGTCTCTGCTAGCTTGCACGTCAGCTAGTCTCGTTTGGGCACGGAGCACGGAGCTGGGAGCACGGACTCGCAAATTACCCCGCCTAATCCCCACGTTGTGAGGTCCCACTGTCCTCCACTACTGCAATTGTGGTCTCTGGAACGAAAGGTTTGGCCTAGGCTAGTCGGGTCCGGATATCTACTCCGGTCGATGTTCGGAGAATTTAAGTTTACGGATGCATTCGTCGGTCCGGAGAGGATAATAATTTCGGAGCGGTATTTAACGGTCCTCCGTGCCGAAACAGGCAACTATAGCCTTGCAAACCTGCCGACATTGTGCTATTATTTGCTATCATTTCCACTAGAGTTGCGGTTTAGAGTTGAGATCATGTTCCTGGATTTCCGCCTCCTATAAAAGACAAGCCACCGTCGTCCAATCGCTTGAATTATATAGCAGGAGCCATTTCACACCTCAAGCACGTTTGTTAATTAGTTTCCCCCAGTTTTCATTCTCCGGCTCCAATAATGGGTATCGTCAGCACTATAACATCAACTGATGATCAAAAAACGTTACTTCCCTTTACTTCTGTGGATTTGAGTTATGGCTGGAGTTTTAAGCAAGTCGACGATAACAACGAGGAAGGCTGGCTTCCAGTAAAGAAGGTACCTTCGATGGTACAACAGGATCTTATCGACAATAACAAGTATGCTAATCTGCTTATGTGTTAACTTTATGGTAGTTGACTTCCTGGATACAGAATCAATGACCCATTCATCGGCTTCAATGAGATAAAAGCCGAATGGGTAGGCACAAAGTCATGGTTATATCGACTAAAGTTTTCAGTCCCTGCTGTAGGGAGACAGCAAAATTCCATGGTCGTTCTCGCATTTGATGGATTAGATACGCTAGCAGATGTTCGTCTCGATGGGAAGACGATTCTTAATAGTGACAACATGTTCCGCTCATATCGGGTTGATGTGACGGATATGGTCAAGAATAAGTATGGTCATGACGAACTTACACTGGAAGTTGAACTAGACTGTGCGTTTTTTAAAGCAAGGCAAATTGAGAAAGAGCATCCGGAACACAAGTGGATCACATTTAATGGTGAACCTTCAAGGATGGCTCTTAGGAAATCCCAGTATCACTGGGGTTGGGACTGGGGTCCAAGAATGATTACAGCCGGTATCTGGAGGCCAGTGTATATGGAGATTTATTCTGCCAGAATTGCAGATGTCCGCGTGGATGTAGATATCTCTCCTGACTATAAAACGGCTTCTTTGCGTGCCAGTACACAGATTGAGTCAGAAGCGAATGGCTTAATGGCAAAGTTTGTTGTTCGTCGGAAAGGTGAGATAATTGCGTCCTTTGTTGCGGATGTTATGAATGGTACTTCTATGGCGACGTTTGAAATAGCTCAGCCGGACCTCTGGATGCCGGCTGGCTACGGGTCACAGAATCTATATGAAATTTATGTCGTTTTGAGCCACAATGAGCAAGAGCTTTGTAGTGGCATGAGGCGATTTGGCATACGCAAGGTGGAGCTGGTTCAAGACCCTGATGCTATCGGTAAATCTTTTTACTTCAGACTGAACGGAGTGGATATCTTCTGTGGCGGATCGTGTTGGATTCCAGCTGACAGCATTGTAACCAATATCTCATCGGAAAGGTATCGAGCATGGCTAGAGCTTATGGTGCCTGGTAACCAAAAAATGATAAGGTAATACATTTCGTCGTTCGACATCCCCGATCGGAATCTTTCCTTTGCTGACCGTGGGACAGGGTATGGGGAGGTGGTATTTATGAAGACGATGCGTTCTATGATGCTTGTGATGAGCTTGGCATTCTTGTTTGGCAGGATTTTATGTTTGCTTGTGGCAACTACCCCTGTTTCCCAGAAATGCTTAAGAATGTCGAAGCCGAAGCTCTTTGCAATCTTCGTCGTCTTCGGCATCATCCATCTATCGTGATATTTGCCGGGAACAATGAAGACTATCAGGTTCAGGAGTCCAACGGTCTCACCTATGACTTCAGGGACAAAAACGAAAAGAACTGGCTTTTGACTGACTTTCCGGCGCGTTATATTTACGAAAAAGTGTTGCCGGAGGCTGTTGCCGCTGAAGCACCATCAGTCCCTTACCACCCTGGTTCGCCGTGGGGGGATGGTAAGGTTTCATATGATGCGACGGTTGGCGATATGCATCAGTGGAATGTTTGGCATGGAACTCAAGAGAAATACCAGATTTTTGATACGTTAGGCGGTCGTTTTAATTCAGAATTTGGCATGGAAGCTTTTCCCCATCTAGCAACAATCAAGTCGTTCGTTACAGATCCTAAAGACCTCTATCCTCAAAGCCATGTGCTGGATTTCCATAATAAGGCTGATGGCCACGAGCGTCGCATCGCCACTTACCTTATGGAGAACGTGCGGCCTGTGACAGACCTTCCCGGTTATATACATCTAACTCAATTAGTACAGGCAGAGGCACTGATGTTTGGATACCGAGGATGGCGCAAGCAGTGGGGAGAGAATCGTCATTGCGGTGGTGCATTGGTGTGGCAGTTTAATGACTGCTGGCCTACGACGAGCTGGTCCATCTGTGACTACTATCTTCGCCGTAAGCCGAGTTATTATGCCCTCGCTAGAGTTCTGGCGCCTGTCGCCATTGGTGTGAAGCGCAAGCATCATGATTGGAGTGTATCCCATGCTCGAGAGCCCGCTACCTCTGAGTGGGAATTGTGGGTCGTGAGCTCGAAGCAAGGGGAAATCACCGTTGATATTGAGTTGCGATTTATCTCTGTAGAGACTGGCAAGGATATAAAGGCAAAGATTGTTAAGAAGGATGTCATCGTCAAGCCTAATGGTACCACGACAGTCGTGAGCGGTTGCGTGGACAATGCCAATGAGGAAAAACATGTGCTTGCTGCACGCCTGCTGGTGGACGATGTTGTTATTGCCCGGGACATGGACTGGCCCCAACCGTTGAAGTATATTCAGTTCCCTAAGCGGAACGTCAAAGTCGACATTCGAGGCGATGAGATGCACATCACGGTTGATCGACCAGTGAAGTGTCTCGTCTTTGAAGAACGGGAAGGATGTCATCTTAGTGATAGTGCTATCGATGCGGCACCAGACGATGAACAGGTACTCACAGTGCGGGGACTGAAGAATGGGGCTGATCCTCTTTCATGGACGTATCTGGGGGCACTGGAGCAATAGATCTACTTATCTAAAAGTATTGGAATAAGTTCTCACCAAGCCGTGTTGGTCTTTCAGCTCTCTTAGGATACAAGATAAGTTATCAGGTAGGAACATAAAATACAGTATTAGATAGTATGTTATATAGGGCGAATGGAACTCTAGATAGGATACAAGGAACAATACAAAAAAGTCTTTGTTGATGATGTCAACGCTTTTCTGTCAAACATCCCTGCGCAAACCTTACAACACATTTGAAATCATCCGATCCGCCTCACGCACTTGGATACCTATATTGCCATCACTGCGTATATGATGCCAACCTCTCCAGGCCAATAATACTGGCATTACCCGTCGACAGTGTTGTAAGTCGTCCCAGCAACCTCCCCAGCCGGTAGAACGTTTCCTTCTGTAACGGTGGCTAAGGCTCGGGCAGGACCGGGACACGACTATGGCCGGACCCTGAAGGCTAGGACAGGAACTAGGAAAGTCTCGATACTGGGAGGATCTGGGGGTCGTGCAGATCCGGCACTACTAATCTAGACGGCGGAAAACTAAAGGGTTTTAACTAAAGAAAACACATTGACAAAATTGTGTGGGTAACGTACCTGCCCCACAGTCTGCGTGCAACATATATTGGCGCGTATTATGACGCATAAAAGTCCTAAAAAATCAGGCATATTTTCGTTGCCTCACAGTTGGGCTATAAATAGTGCTCACTCTTCAAGTGCCTGTATGGGGAGTAATAAATGATTGCTCTCATTCAGGTAATAGCCAGCCGTCACATAGTTACCCAAGACACGCATTCCGCCCCAAAGATGGTACAGACGGCACTCGACTTGACCTGCCAATCTTTATACACAGATCTGTCGGCAAACACCCAGAATGGTATTCCCGTTTTGCGTAGCCACCAATTGCTGAGCGCAAATTAAATTTGGCAACATAGGTGCGAAGCACGGAATATAAACTGTATTAAATTGTTCGTGTATTTCAACCCAATATAAGTATCCTCGACGGAACCAACGGCGTCGCGAGAGCACGAGAGCACGAGCATTCGAGCGCAGAACTGAATATATAAAGGTCCAACAAATGGCGGACGCTATTCCTAAAGAACAAAGTCTAATTAAAAATTACTAAATACTTCTTATATAAAACCTTAGAATATTAGGTTGAAACTATCAAAACATGAGAGCTGAATGACGATTACAGGTAAATCTATCCACCCAGGGTCATGGTTAGGATCCCAAATTCACCTTGGAGGTGCTTTATGACGATAGTCAACCTCAACTTTCGAGCAGACAAGTGATATGGAATAGTCAAGGCGCTTCAGGCGGGCACTTCCAATATACTGCCTCTTGAGCACTGAGTGCCAAGATTCAATATAGTTGTTAGTCTTGATTAATCCATGTGCTGAGCGAAGGCACGCTGCCCAATGCTCTCGCGTCCGATACCAGTACGACTCCATGTATTGCACGAAGTCATTGGTTAACTCTGGATTTAACCCTGCATTGCTGACTTCCAGCCGGTGTAACTCACTGGCCACGTCGCGGTTTAACTAGGGCTGTACACGAAAATACAAATTTTTCTATTCGCATTCGCAATTCGCAGCATAAACTTTTATTCGCAGCGAATAAAACGTCGGCTGCGAATGCGAATGCGAATAATATTCGTATATTCGCAGGGTTTCAGTGACCCCTAACCCTTGAAGACCCTTACCCAGTTCTCTTATCAAACCTGTATTTTACTTTATCTTCGAACCAAGCTTTCAACATAAATCTCTACAGCATGGCCGATAGCGAATGCGAAATTCTATCCGACAGTGGGGTCGACGACTTATCTGTTGGCTCGTTCAAACGCCCTCAGCGCGCACGACGACTTGATTATCGCCTGATTAATGACGGTAGTGATGATGAAGCTGCCCCGGAAGACAGAATGGTGAAGAGAGGCCGATTCCCTTCACCACTTGATAGTAGTGAACCGATAACACCCGATGATTCAGCAAGTCAATTGTCTCAAGGTGTAGATCATGTTAAAAATTGTCCTCAGAATGAGGCGGGATCTCTTGATGGACAATCGGAAATATCTTTAGATTCTATGGAGTCCTCAAAGCCTTCTGCCCAGCGTCAGAACACTCTGCTCTGGTCCTACTACAATGTCTCTCCATTCCTGGAAAGTTGTGGTACCCAAAGCGTGGTAAAAAGGGACCTCTACTGGACAACGAGATTCAGTGCAGGTTGTGTAGCTGGAAAACTACGGATTCCGCTAGAGCATCGTCAACAACAAATATGAGATCGCACCTTAATAAGCATCGCTTGGAACCCAGCAACGATAATAATGACCAGGGTCAAAAAACACAGGGTGAAGCAGGGTATGCCAAAATATTCAAGAAACAATCAGAACAAAACATTGCGAAAACATTAGAACAAAATTTAGTACGTTGGACAGTGACAGACCATATGGCATTTATGTCAATCGAGTCACAAGCATTCCAACAGATATTCAGAGACTTGCCAGGTGTCTCGCTCCCGATTACTTCCCGTATAACAATGGCTCGCAGAATTGACCTGGAGTTTAACCTGCGTCGAGCTCAGTTGATTGACACTATGAAACAAACATGCGAGACAATTGAACTATCTTTGGACATTTGGACTAGTCAAAACTCCAAGGCGATATTGGGAGTAATCGGACATTGGCTGACACCTGAGTTTCAGTACCGCCAGCAAGTTCTGGATTTCACCGAAATATATGGGCCTCATACTGGGGAGAATATGGCGGAAGTCTTGCATAAGAGGTTAACTGAGCTTCATATCGAAGCAAAGGTTCTAACGGTGACGGCAGATAATGCTGCTAATAACCCTGATGTCGGAGCTATACTTGAGATTAGTTGATCAGTCGCAATCCGAATCCGAGGATCCTAACGGTTCGAGTGCAAAGCGACTGCGATTTCAGGGCATCGATAGCTACGTAAGATGTCTCGCCCATGTGCTCAATCTCATAGTCACAGACATTCTTGCCGGTTTAAAAGCTGGCAATCGTACCACGGCAGAGCACGCTTGCGATCTCATGAAAAGCAGCCAAGACATTGGATCACATTCTGCACTCTCTCGGCTTCGAATTATGGCTTTGTGGATATCGAGAACGCCCCAAAGAAAACAACAGTGGAAGATTTTGTGCCAGGCTAATAATTTGAAAGCGAAAATGATTGAGTATGACGGGGATACCCGTTGGAACTCCACATATCGGATGATCCGTGACGCGCTTGAAGCTAAGCAGCAAATACGGAATTGGACGGAGCATAATCAAACTTACTTTCCACAATTTACTGCCCACGACTGGCACTGTTTGCAACAAATCGCGACTATGCTGGCTAAATTTGAGGAATTTACACTGACGGTTTCGAAGCGGGAGCCGCAGATTAGTCTGGCAATACCCATATATTATGAGTTGCACGACATTCTGGACGATGCTGCTTCGCGGCAGGGGGAGTTCTCTGGTCTTGATCTAGATATTGCCCAAGCTGTGTCAGCTGGCTTAAAAAAATATAAGAAATATTATAATTTCATGGATGCGCAGGACGCGTTTTACATTGCCTTAGTGCTTGATCCGCGATTTAAAGCACGGCTGCTTGAGAAGGAACTGGGTGCAGAAACTGCTGGTAATATTGTTAACGTCTTAAAGGATGCCCTTCACAGAGATTACCCCTTGAGCGCGGAGAATCTGTCTACTTCTGGAGAACCGGATGTGGTTGGCCGCAGTATTGAAGCGCGGGTGTTGCAAAAGGTGCAACCGCACACCGGAAACTAGTCGGATATTGAACATTACTTTAACAGCGCGGCCGTGATGGTAAATGAGTCAGTGACTACGGACAAAAACTGGCTGTTCGACTGGTGGAAGGTGCACCGAATCGAATTCCCGCGGATGGCAGCCGCGGCTAGAGACTATCTAGCCATTCCTTCGTCAGAAGTTGCGGTTGAGAGGCTGTTCAACAGCGGAAGGGATTTGCTGGGCCTACGCAGACACTCCCTAAGTGCGGACACCATGAAGAAGCTTGTTTTATTAAAGGATATGTACGACAACGAGGAAGGTCTTTAATGTATTTCTTACATTATTATGTTTTATATGTGCGAAGCTTGATTTGTTGAGGGATATGTGGCAACGAGGAAGGTTTTTAATCAATTCTTAGATTATTATATTTTATACGTGCGAATATTGCGAATAATTACGAATAATGTTTTTTTATTCGCATTCCATGAGACATCCAAATATTCGCATTCGAATTGCGAATATTCGTACGAATGCGAATATATTAGTCATTCGTGTACACCCCTAGGTTTAACTAAGAAGTTCAAGCGAAAGTTATATTGCATCCCACCAAAGAGGTGTGCAAGTTACCACTCAATGGACAGCTACCAATAAAGTATTTCCTTTGACGAATTTATGCGTTCCATCTATCCAGAAAGGGAATCGATCGAGTAGGGTGTAGGGTTGATACAACCCAGCATGAGCATTCATCTGCACAATGCGCATAGGACATTACAAAAATACATCGTAATGCTGTTCGTCATCATACAGGGGCCGTTGTGGCAAGCAAGCCTAATAATTTCTTATCCTCAACAGTTGCCGCGAGATCATGAAAGCTGTGTCGTTTAGCTTCGTTCATATTTTCAGACCCAGTTGTGCTGTATGATGCAGTGATTAGAGTTGCGGTCAAACCTTTAGCCATTTGTGCGGGGTAGCCACCCCCGGTTTCATGCAGAACAGACACCTTGCTCAACAGCGTTGAAACGAGAAGGAAATTGAAAAGAAAGAATTGTTCCATTGAAACGCTCCTTTTGGCGAAAGAATCGTCAGCGTCGCGGACTTTTGTCAACAGATTCCCATCCAGTTGAGCCGCGGACAGTGCGAAGTCGCCAGCGACGAAAGTGGTAGGAACTTCTGACAATGTTTCACATCTTCGATAGCAACCAGGGAGATGCAGAATCGAGAAAAGAAGGGAAGCGACGTGCGGTTGTCATCGCGTGCGATCTGTGTCGGCGAAGAAAGGCGCGTTGTGATGGACAGCGTCCATGCGAGACTTGTAAGTGGTATCGCAAGTCTGAACACTGCCACTATTCGGAACCTCGCGCCCGACGGACATCATCGCGCCGGTATACAGCCCACAGCTGCAAAGTCGTGGGTGATATGGTCTAACAAGTTTTATTTAGGTCAATTGACACACTTGATCGCTATCAAGCCGTATTACATCAGCTATTTCCAAATGTTGAACTAGATAGTTTGGCTAATCTGTCGCGGGGTCAGTTGTTGGACTTACTAGATAATGGTCCTCAGCAGCAGCAACAAGGACAGCAGCAACAGCTACCCGTTCGCTTTTCCTCCTTCTCAGGGGACTCGAGTACGAGTCCTGCTGATGTCGATGCGGAGAGTCTTGAAATTCTTCAAACTATGCCACTCGATGCACCGAGTCCCTCAGATGCTAGTTCTAGTGATATTTCAAATGTAGCAGATGACGTCAACGCACTCTCATTTTCGGTCAAGGAGGCGTCAACATACCTAGGTATTTCTTCAGTCATGGCAGTCTGGCGAGTTATTTGTTACCTGGCTCCCGATGCGGAGTCGCATTTTTCGCAAAACAAGAGATGCATTTCATCTTCGATAGAAGGTCGATGGAGCGCCGAACGCATCAATTGCCATGTGATTGGTCCAGAACAAGCTTTCTCTGAAAATCACTGTCAGCACCTAATTGACTGCTATTTCTCATCATTCCACAGGTTTGCACCGTTGGTAGGCGAACAGTCATTTCGCGAGACGTATGCGGCCAAAAGCAGGACGGATGGTAGATGGCTAGGGCTTCTCAATATAGTCCTCGCAATGGGTAGTATTGCTGCCTCTAAGTCGGACGACCATACGCACAAGCGTTACTTCAATAGGGCTAAACAATTTTTCAATCTCGATTCTCTAGGCTCGGCCAATTTGGAGACTGTGCAAGCCCTGGCTCTGATGGCCGGTTTTTACTTACACTATGTCCAACAGCCGAACCTTGCAATTACACTTATGAGCGCCGCATTGCGCCTGGCGACCGCGCTAGGACTACATCGGGAGTATATTCACGGACGGAAAGATGCGAACGCGATGGAATACTCGTTTGAACTCCGGCGGCGAGTCTGGTGGAGCATTGTCGTACTCGACAGCTGGGCAAGTTTAGTGCTAGGAAGACCAAGTATGGGCAGATGGAACGACGCGATAACAGCTCGGCTACCGGAGCATCTTAATGTACGGGTGTGTCATATTAAGATTCGTGGCCGTCGTGATCTATGCTAAATACAGCTATTAATTTAGATTGAAGAGAGAGAGACCATTTTGGTTCTTAGGCAGAATATTCGTTTTTGTCAGATAACCACTCAAATTGAAGACGCTCTCGCTCTTTGCCCGGCGATGGAAGAATCGAATCTGGCTGCACTCGATGCGTCTTTGGTAGACTGGTATCTGCAGCTTCCCTTGTCGGTACGGTTACACACTTCAGTTGCTTCTGATGTTCAGAGCACCGAAGATCCGAGACTGACAACGGTAAAGTCGGTCGTGCGTTGGCGATATTTGACTGCACGAATTATTCTGCATCGGCCCGCTTTGCTATGGTATACCATGCGCCGCATACCATTTGAGAAGTGTTCTGATGACATGAGAGCTGCAATTGTCACTTGCAGGGAAGTAGCCAAAGAGGCGGTGTATGATATTGCGTCTACGTGGAAGGGCCATAAGCCATCCCAGGTCACCGGCTGGAACGCTACGTGGTTGCTATATCAAGCTTCAATGGTTCCTTTGCTGACACTTTTGTCCGAAGGGCATGATGATGCTATTTCCGACAGCTGCCACCGACAGATTAAGCAATCCATGGCTGCCCTGGAAGACATGAGATATTACTCTCCGACCGCAGTGCGATCGTTAGAGGTCGTGTCGACCATTTACGAGATATGTAAGAGTCGTTCGGATAGAAGCGCAGTTGGCAATTCACAGCCACCATACTTGGAGTCGCTGATGCCGATCTCGAATTTTTCGCCTACGATGATAGGTGACGCTTTTGACCTTGACGGGACGTTAGGTATGCCAAGTGACAAGGCCAAAGAGCAGAGTAAACTTTCACCCGGGGTGATTATGGACGACATAATTGATAGCATGCTTTGGGGCTCGAGCGAGTCCATGTTATTTGCGGATGGTCCAAACAGTTTTGGCGAGTGGGGCTTTCCGGAACAGAGTGATCAGTCCTGGTTCCAGTTTGGTGATAGCTGCTCCCGAGAAGATTGGCGGCTGGACACATGAATACAGTATATGCCAGTCATAGCAGGTATTGACAGGTAGATGGGTACAATTAATCCGCCATCAAATACTACCTCCAAGTGATCAGTGACCTACCCGATTGGACCCGGAGCAGATGGCCGCTTCCGAATGCGGCTTAGCGCGTAAGCTCGGCGAGAACTTATGCTTTTTTTTGCTCCCAACAGTTGAGTTACCTCGGTGAAATCCTAGCACTATAATGGCCAATGGCGGCGGATTGCACCTAGAGATCGGTAAACTAAAGTCAACTTAACTTACAGTGCTAAGTTCAGTTAAGTTCAAGTCGAGACCACGGGAAAATTTAAATCGACTTACTCAACCTCACAAGTCGAGTTAAGTCGACTTAACTAAATTTTGAGTTAAGACAACTTGAGTTCACATTCCTTAGAAGTTAATCATATAAAATGCAATATTAATTCATAAAATACAAGATTTATTATTACTAATTCTAAATTTATATGGTGCATCCAGGTTAGTCCCGACAATCGTACCCGCCCATCGCCACCGTGTAATAGCATCACCACCCTTGCGGTTATGAGGCTGAAAATAAAATTATATGTCAATTAGATTGTCTAATACAGATTTTGGTATTTTTTTGTTCCTCACTAGAAATTTGATAATATGGTGCTTTAGTAAACTTCTGGCGTACATTAGGCCTTAACTATGGGCAAATGAAATTTATGGCCGCAGAATTTTACCCTACCTTACTACTAAATTACCCTACGTTCCTAATTAGGCTAAGCAAATTGCCTTTTTAGGCAAGTTAGAAACACTGCCTCGCGCGTCGGGGCTATCATAGACAATAAATTTCGCTATGGCTCGTCCAAGTAAAAAATCCATAGCGCGGTCTATCAATGGAAGAAAGAATGTTTTGAAGAGATTTGATATAGCCAGTCAGGCCACTCAACGCCATGCCGAGGCGCGCGGTGGTCAAGATGCCGAAGAGCTCCAAGTCGTCGAAGTCCGCCTATCTCAGTCCGAAATCGACAATGCTTTGAAGAGTTTGTGCTTTCGTCGAGAAGCTGATAAGCGTTTAAAATATACAACCCGGCCAGGCGGATAGGTCGATACGCAGGTTCAAAGCGAAATTTCGGAATGTCGACGCGTCCATAAAACCGCTAGTGGCTTTCAACTTTACAAAGACCGAAGTTTCGACTGGGCCATTTTCTGACGAAGACAGGAAGCAGCAGGATCAGGAGCATGGAAGGAGTCAGTCTGCAGCAGAAGAGATCCTGAACGATCGGGAGACTGATAACGCGAATGGAGAGAACCCGATGATCTCTGAGGAATGTGAAGAATCAACAGGTAAGAACTTTGAACGTGTTTTAAGTTGCGTGGAGCTAGAGGAATATAGATGATTATGCCTTGGAGTCTCCTGTCAATATTGTTGCCCTATTAGAGAGAATCGAGGTTCGCCTTCAGGGGCGAAAAAAAATGCCAGCCGACGAAGCTCTACAGCTCATGGTCCTAAAGCACTACTTCATGGCCCAGCTCGCAGGAAAAGGAAAGATGAAAGCTTCTATGGACTCAGCGTTTCACAATTTTGACAAGGGGGTATATATGTCTCGAGTGATCAGAGGATGGGCAAATATATATGAACACACTGAGTCTTTGCCTCCCCTTAGCAAGCGTGGCAAGCACGCTAAATGGAGATCAGCGTTGGACGATGAAGATGTTCGTGAACAGTGTCTATCTTACTTTCGATCGCTTCCTCCAAACGCACGGTCTGCAACAAAGCTTAAGGCGTATTACGAACAAGTGTTATATCCTGAAGTCACCGGCTCAATGAATAAAGCCACTATTTCATTAACTACCATTACGCGATATTTGCAGCTATGGGGTTTTACCTTAAAGGGCCACACGAAGGACATCTATTATGATGGCCATGAGCGTCCTGACGTTGTCGAATACCGCAAATCTTGGGCAACGACTATGATGAACTATAGGACAAAGATGAGAGAATATGGTGGGGAAGATTGTTCTGAAGTTCTCATGCCTGACCTTCAAGATGGTGAGAAAGAAATTGTGCTTGTGACGCACGACGAATGCTACTTCAATAGCAACGACGGCGTTACCATCACTTGGACGGAAAATGGCGAGTCCATCATTAAAAAGAAAGGTCAAGGCTTGGGATTGATGGTCTCCGACTTCTGCTGCGCATGCCATGGATCCCTCCAATTCGATGGCGAATACGCTCGTGAGATCATTGAGCGGAAGAATCGAGACGGATTCTGGATTTCCGATGACATGGTACGACAGCTAGGAAGGGCCATGGAAATCTTCGAAAAATC